>NC_056443.1:32191292-32367735 GCF_018296145.1 Oncorhynchus tshawytscha | reverse complement strand
TCTGTCTCTTTCCTTCTCTCTTGCCCTCCCTTTTACTTTCTCGTTTTCTTTCTCTTTCAGCTCCAGTGGTTCAAGGATGGCAAGGGCACTAAAACCTCAACCCCCCACCCCCACCCCCAAAAACTAAGAGACAGGGCTGGGACATTAACCAGACAATTGTATCATTGAAGTCTCTACCTTAAGGGTACACGTGTTACTAATAGCATTTCATTTCAATACATTCATTCACATTTTACTCCGTCACTAACGTGTGTGGTCAGCGGTCAGAACGATATCTACCCACTGTGGTCAGCGGTCAGAACGATATCTACCCACTGTGGTCAGCGGTTAGAACGATATCTACCCACTGTAGTCAGCGATCAGAACGATATCTACCCACTGTGGTCAGCGGTCAGAACGATATCTACCCACTGTGGCAGCGGTCAGAACGATATCTACCCACTGTGGTCAGCGGTCAGAACGATATCTACCCACTGTGGTCAGCGGTCAGAACGATATCTACCCACTGTGGTCAGCGACCAGAACCATATCTACCCACTGTGGTCAGCGGTCAGAACAATATATCTACCCACTGTGGTCAGTGGTCAGAACGATATCTACCCGCTGTGGTCAGCGGTCAGAACGATATCTACCCACTGTGGTCAGCGGTCAGAGCGATATCTACCCACTGTGGTCAGCGATCAGAACGATATCTACCCACTGTGGTCAGCGATCAGAACGATATCTACCCACTGTGGTCAGCGATCAGAACGATATCTACCCACTGTGGTCAGCGATCAGAACGATATCTACCCACTGTGGTCAGCGGTCAGAACGATATCTACCCACTGTGGTCAGCGGTCAGAACGATATCTACCCACTGTGGTCAGCGATCAGAACGATATCTACCCACTGTTGTCAGCGATCAGAACGATATCTACCCACTGTGGTCAGCGATCAGAACGATATCTACCCACTGTGGTAAGCGGTCAGAACGATATCTACCCACTGTGGTCAGCGGTCAGAACGATATCTACCCACTGTGGTCACGGTTAGAACTGCAGTTGTCTACGGTTCCAGTCCACACACAACAGCTCTGGTCCTGCGAGGGCTGCTCTTCTCTATGCCCATGGTGTTATTATGAGCACTGTGTTATCTAACAGATGCTGCTATGTGTTGGTGGGTTAATGAAGGAGCAGGATCGGTCAGAGCTCACCTATAGCCTGCCCACCACAGAGACCTGGCTCCATTTGGGTATGGCCTCTGCTGAACATTGCCCCAAGCAGCAGCCCAGACGAGATGCCACAGAGGTCTCTGTTGCTATTTGTCTCTGCGGCCAAGAATGTTTATGGACTTTAGTTGTTAACGGATTCAGTCTAGCTGCTGTGCATTTAATGTCTGTCTGTCTATCTCAACACGTCTTGAGATTGGAGAGCCTCAGTTGTTGCTTGGATTCTACTGTTAGTGTCACATATACACCCACTATAGTCTATAAGATAAAGCTGTGTCATTTGCTGAAAATCGAAAACATGGCACCTAATTGCCTGACTGTACCACCATCTCCCTCATCCAATCCTCTAATTCCACATCTCTCTCTCTCTCTGTCACGCCCTGAGCTTAGAGAGACTTTTTGGTTAGGTCAGGGTGTGAATTGGGGTGGGCATTCTGTGTTTTCTATTTCTTTGTTTTTGGCCGAGTGTGTTCCCAATCAGAGGCAGCTGTCTATCGTTGCCTCTGATTGGGGATCATATTGAGGCAGTTGTATATCGTTGCCTCTGATTGGGGATCATACTGAGGCAGCTGTCTATCGTTGCCTCTGATTGGGGATCATACTGAGGCAGCTGTCTATCGTTGCCACTGATTGGGGATCATACTGAGGCAGCTGTCTATCGTTGCCTCTGATTGGGGGTCATACTGAGGCAGCTGTCTATCGTTGCATCTGATTGGGGATCATACTGAGGCAGCTGTCTATCGTTGCCTCTGATTGGGGATCATACTGAGGCAGCTGTCTATCGTTGCCTCTGATTGGGGGTCATACTGAGGCAGCTGTCTATCGTTGCCTCTGATTGGGGATCATACTGAGGCAGCTGTCTATCGTTGCATCTGATTGGGGATCATACTGAGGCAGCTGCCTATCTTTGCATCTCATTGGGGATCATACTGAGGCAGCTGTCTATCGTTGCCTCTGATTGGGGATCATACTGAGGCAGCTCTTTTTCCCACCTTCAGTTGTGGGATCTTGTCATTGTTTGTTGCATGTGTTGCACTCCGAAGCTTTTACGTTCGTTGTGTTGTTTATTTGTAATTTTTTTGTTAGGAACATTTAATAAAGAAAATGTACGCCTACCACGCTGCACCTTGGTCCGGTCATTCTACCACTAACGACGGACCTAACACTCTCTCTCTCATTCCATCTTTCCCTGACCTCTCGATACTTCCTGTGTACAGTATGTTAGCTGGGGGATGAGTAGATGTCACTCAACGTAGCCCTGTGGCCCACCACAGTAATGACTCATCAATATTGAATGGAACATAATTAGTGTATGCTGGGTAATGGCTGAGCAGATGTTCTGTAAAGCAATGATCACTGATATATTGTGACATTGGAAGTGGTAATGTACTCTTTGACAGTTTCCCCTTTATTTAGTTTAATTTGGCTTCAAGTTACAGACCTCGCTGACTGGGAACGGTGTGTAGGGTATGTCTGTCTCTGTTATTCTGAGACTATGTATGACGTTTCCTAGAATTCATATCTCCTTTTGGACTTACTGTATATCTTCAGTTTAACCACGGTGGTGGGGAGCAGTGGGAGTGGGGGGGGAATCAAAGTTAGAACAAACATAGCCTTTAATTGATGATAGGCCACTTTACAGAGCTTAGATCTGCTGATCGATTGGCTGGATGCTCTGGCACGGCGAAGCACTGTACATTGGCTGACTGCGTTGCAAGACAATACTAGGCGACAGGTCCTGGTGATTTTTTTGCAGCTCGAGCCAAGGGGATTATGGGTAGGCTTAATATCTGATTTTAATTACCAGTTGAACACAGTGATCATGGCTCATTATTGTGTCGCGGAAGCTGAGTGTGGGAGCTGGATATTGTACCATAACCAAACAGCGGGGAAAATGAGAAAGCTGTTTCTATTGCGGAGGGGGGATATATATCTCCCTGACTTCAACGCTTTAATAAAATGTGAATTTTGATTCTGCATGACTGTGTCTGTGTGGTTGTTCGTGATTTATTTGAATGTATGATTTGCATAATGCTGCTTAACTTTGTATTCTAAGTGTGTTCTCAAATCAAATCAAATCAAATTTTATTTGTCACATACACATGGTTAGCAGATGTTAATGCGAGTGTAGCGAAATGCTTGTGCTTCTAGTTCCGACAATGCAGTAATAAAAAGCAAGTAATCTAACTAACAATTCCAAAAAAAACTACTGTCTTATACACAGTGTAAGGGGATAAAGAATATGTACATAAGGATATATGAATGAGTGATGGTACAGAGCAGCATAGGCAAGATACAGTAGATGATATCGAGTACAGTATATACATATGAGATAAGTATGTAAACCAAGTGGCATAGTTAAAGTGGCTAGTGATACATGTATTACATAAGGATGCAGTCGATGATATAGAGTACAGTATCAACGTATGCATATGAGATGAACAATGTAGGGTAAGTAACATTATATAAGGTAGCATTGTTTAAAGTGGCTAGTGATATATTTACATCATTTCCCATCAATTCCCATGATTAAAGTGGCTGGAGTAGAGTCAGTGTCATTGACAGTGTGTTGGCAGTAGCCACTCAATGTTAGTGGTGGCTGTTTAACAGTCTGATGGCCTTGAGATAGAAGCTGTTTTTCAGTCTCTCGGTCCCAGCTTTGATGCACCTGTACTGACCTCGCCTTCTGGATGACAGCGGGGTGAACAGGCAGTGGCTCGGGTGGTTGATGTCCTTGATGATCTTTATGGCCTTCCTGTAGCATCGGGTGGTGTAGGTGTCCTGGAGGGCAGGTAGTTTGCCCCCGGTGATGCGTTGTGCAGACCTCACTACCCTCTGGAGAGCCTTACAGTTGAGGGCGGTGCAGTTGCCATACCAGGCGGTGATACAGCCCGCCAGGATGCTCTCGATTGTGCATCTGTAGAAGTTTGTGAGTGCTTTTGGTGACAAGCCGAATTTCTTCAGCCTCCTGAGGTTGAAGAGGCGCTGCTGCGCCTTCCTCACGATGCTGTCTGTGTGAGTGGACCAATTCAGTTTGTCTGTGATGTGTATGCCGAGGAACTTAAAACTTGCTACCCTCTCCACTACTGTTCCATCGATGTGGATAGGGGGTGTTCCCTCTGCTGTTTCCTGAAGTCCACAATCATCTCCTTAGTTTTGTTGACGTTGAGTGTGAGGTTATTTTCCTGACACCACACTCCGAGGGCCCTCACCTCCTCCCTGTAGGCCGTCTCGTCGTTGTTGGTAATCAAGCCTACCACTGTTGTATCGTCCGCAAACTTGATGATTGAGTTGGAGGTGTGCATGGCCACGCAGTCGTGGGTGAACAGGGAGTACAGGAGAGGGCTCAGAACGCACCCTTGTGGGGCCCCAGTGTTGAGGATCAGCGGGGAGGAGATGTTGTTGCCTACCCTCACCACCTGGGGGCGGCCCGTCAGGAAGTCCAGTACCCAGTTGCACAGGGCGGGGTCGAGACCCAGGGTCTCGAGTTTGATGACGAGCTTGGAGGGTACTATGGTGTTGAATGCCGAGCTGTAGTCGATGAACAGCATTCTCACATAGGTATTCCTCTTGTCCAGATGGGTTAGGGCAGTGTGCAGTGTGGTTGAGATTGCATCGTCTGTGGACCTATTTGGGCGGTAAGCAAATTGGAGTGGGTCAAGGGTGTCAGGTAGGGTGGAGGTGATATGGTCCTTGACTAGTCTCTCAAAGCACTTCATGATGACGGATGTGAGTGCTACGGGGCGGTAGTCGTTTAGCTCAGTTACCTTAGCTTTCTTGGGAACAGGAACAATGGTGGCCCTCTTGAAGCATGTGGGAACAGCAGACTGGTATAGGGATTAATTGAATATGTCCGTAAACACACCGGCCAGCTGGTCTGCGCATGCTCTGAGGGCGCGGCTGGGGATGCCGTCTGGGCCTGCAGCCTTGCGAGGGTTAACACGTTTAAATGTCTTACTCACTTCGGCTGCAGTGAAGGAGAGACCGCATGTTTCCGTTGCAGGCCGTGTCAGTGGCACTGTATTGTCCTCAAAGCGGGCAAAAAGTTATTTAGTCTGCCTGGGAGCAAGACATCCTGGTCCGTGACTGGGCTGGGTTTCTTCCTGTAGTCCGTGATTGACTGTAGACCCTGCCACATACCTCTTGTGTCTGAGCCGTTGAATTGAGATTCTACTTTGTCTCTGTACTGGCGCTTAGCTTGTTTGATAGCCTTGCGGAGGGAATAGCTGCACTGTTTGTATTCAGTCATGTTACCAGACACCTTGCCCTGATTAAAAGCAGTGGTTCGTGCCTTCAGTTTCACACGAATGCTGCCATCAATCCACGGTTTCTGGTTAGGGAATGTTTTAATCGTTGCTATGGGAACGACATCTTCAACGCACGTTCTAATGAACTCGCACACCGTATCAGCGTATTCGTCAATGTTGTTGTCTGACGCAATACGAAACATCTCCCAGTCCACGTGATGGAAGCAGTCTTGGAGTGTGGAGTCAGCTTGGTCGGACCAGCGTTGGACAGACCTCAGCGTGGGAGCTTCTTGTTTTAGTTTCTGTCTGTAGGCAGGGATCAACAAAATGGAGTCGTGGTCAGCTTTTCCGAAAGGGGGCGGGGCAGGGCCTTATATGCGTCGCGGAAGTTAGAGTAACAATGATCCAGGGTCTTTCCACCCCTGGTTGCGCAATCGATATGCTGATAAAATAATGGCATAATGGGGGAGGCAGAGATGCTTCAGCGTTTTCCACTGTTAACACACCATCGCCCTTTCCTCTCTCTGTCTCCCTGGTCACTGACTCACTCCTAGAATGACTGTCTCTCTCTCGCTCGCTCTCTGTCTCTGTCTGTCTCTCTATCTCACTCGGCTTTCTACATGTAGTGAGATGCATTCAATCCACTTTTAATCCCTTGGGTTTAGTTCAGGGTCTTGCTCGTAATGTTGGTAGGAGGGGAGTTATATATACTCTCTGTCCCTCTTCCTCTCTCTCTCAAGACCTACACAGCACTTTCCAATCAACTAATTGTTATACATTGCAAAACTAAGACACAACAATAACATACATTATAGGCTCCTTGCCAAGTTCTATATTTGACTGTGGCTGTCTATATGCTGGAGATTCAATATGCTATATTGTATTGGTATTGTTTGTTGTTTTCCACCGGCATGCGAGGGACAATTCATATTTGATCACAGCAATGTGTTCTTGAAAATCAAACATAACAACCTAGCGATAGGAAAGACAAGAGGTACAAAACCCTAAGCTTTTTACAAAGAGTGAGTGTCCACATATAAACCCACGAGTGATTCAGGAAGAAAATAAGATCTTTAAAGTATTTTAGAAACAAACAGAGGAAGTTGAAACGATAATACTTTTAAAAAATTAATTTTTTTAACCCTGGATCTAGGAGAATTAGGCTGAGATTATCGGGTACACATGTGCTCTGAGTGCTTTGTGGTAAAAACGTAGTGGTAACATGGACGGACCAATGGTAGGATCTAACCAGATGTTACTCATCTTTCATAACATGTTTGTCCCTCTTTAATGTCCCTCTTTACTGTCCCTCTCGGTCTTGTTTTGGCTGACGTTGATATCTACAGTAGGTGTGTCAGATTTAATGAAGAAGAGAAAACTAGCTTTCTGTCATACCTCTGGCGTGAACATTAGGGATGAAGCAAAACAGTCGGGCTGTTCAATTCTGTCAACCTTAAAATAACAGTCAACCTTTATTAAACAGTCAACCTTTAACTAACAGTCAGCCTTTAAATAACAGTCAACCTTTACTAAACAGTCAACCTTTACTAAACAGTCAACCTTTAAATAACAGTCAGCCTTTAAATAACAGTCAACCTTTAAATAACAGTCAACCTTTACTAAACAGTCAACCTTTACTAAACAGTCAACCTTTAAATAACAGTCAGCCTTTAAATAACAGTCAACCTTTAAATAACAGTCAACCTTTAAATAACAGTCAACCTTTAAATAAGTCAACCTTTACTAAACAGTCAACCTTTAACTAAACAGTCAACCTTTAACTAACAGTCAACCTTTAAATAACAGTCAACCTTTAAATAACAGTCAACCTTTAAATAACAGTCAACCTTTACTAAACAGTCAACCTTTAACTAACAGTCAACCTTTAAATAACAGTCAACCTTTAAATAACAGTCAACCTTTACTAAACAGTCAACATTTAAATAACAGTCAACCTTTAAATAACAGTCAACCTTTACTAAACAGTCAACATTTAAATAACAGTCAACCTTTAAATAACAGTCAACCTTTAGATAACAGTCAACCTTTACTAAACAGTCAACCTTTAACTAACAGTCAGCCTTTAAATAACAGTCAACCTTTACTAAACAGTCAACCTTTAAATAACAGTCAACCTTTACATCGAAATTCAAGAGCCTTGGATATAATTTGAGATGACAGAACAGTGTTGTTTGGGTTTTTTACATACCCCTATTGTCTATGGCTGAATTACAGGGTCTGACGTTAATGTGCTTGTCTTCTCTGTGCTCTTCCTGCACTACCCTTTCAACATACACATAATTCGTTTTCAAAAAGAGCATCCACCCCGGTGTCTGGGTCTGTGTGCCGTCTCTCTCTCTCTCTCTCCGGGAGAATCGAACCTGTCTGACAAACAGAAACAGACTGCCCTCGATGACACCACTCGTTTGTATACCTCCCTCAGATTGCTTATCGAACAGAGGGTGTCAGGCGGGAAAGGTGGAGGGAGCCCGGAAGGAGGTGTTGGTTGAGGACAGGGGGATTCACGGCAAACATAATGTTACGGGACAGCTCTAATTCTTTCATCATTTAAGTTGTCCTGTAATTAATCTCGCTGTACGTTTAATTAAAAAGAAAATTTAAGAGTGTAATTGAAAGTAATGCTTGCTCCTAGTGAGTGTCCCAGAGAGAGATGCAAGCCATAATGCACAGTGGCAGGAGGGATACATCAAGTTGCTTAATCCGAAGTTGACCTTGGCCACTTGCTGAAAAAGAGACATTAACCAGGACTTTTTACCTTCTAAATGACATGGGAGGGACGAAGGAAGAAGTGGTACAAAGGCAGACAGGAAAGTACATAGTGGAGATATTATCTTTCTCTCAGTACGTAGTGGAGATATTATCTTTCTCTCAGTACATAGTGGAGATATTATCTTTCTCTCAGTACATAGTGGAGATATTATCTTTCTCTCAGTACATAGTGGAGATATTATCTTTCTCTCAGTACATAGTGGAGATATTATCTTTCTCTCAGTACGTAGTGGAGATATTATCTTTCTCTCAGTACGTAGTAGAGATATTATCTTTCTCTCAGTACATAGTGGAGATATTATCTTTCTCTCAGTACATAGTGGAGATATTATCTTTCTCTCAGTACATAGGTGGAGATATTATCTTTCTCTCAGTACATAGTGGAGATATTATCTTTCTCTCAGTACGTAGTGGAGATATTATCTTTCTCTCAGTACATAGTGGAGATATTATCTTTCTCTCAGTACATAGTGGAGATATTATCTTTCTCTCAGTACATAGTGGAGATATTATCTTTCTCTCAGTACATAGTGGAGATATTATCTTTCTCTCAGTACATAGTGGAGATATTATCTTTCTCTCAGTACATAGTGGAGATATTATCTTTCTCTCAGTACATAGTGGAGATATTATCTTTCTCTCAGTACATAGTGGAGATATTATCTTTCTCTCAGTACATAGTAGAGATATTATCTTTCTCTCAGTACGTAGTGGAGATATTATCTTTCTCTCAGTACATAGTAGAGATATTATCTTTCTCTCAGTACATAGTGGAGATATTATCTTTCTCTCAGTACATAGTGGAGATATTATCTTTCTCTCAGTACATAGTGATGGTAATATCTTTCTTTCAGTGCATAGTGATGGAATTATCATTCTCTCTGTACATACTGATGGTAATATCTGTCTTTCAGTACATAACGGAGATAATATCTTTCTCTCAGTAAACAGTGGAAGTAATATACAGTGGGGAGAACAAGTATTTGATACACTGCTAATTTTGCAGGTTTTCCTACTTACAAAGCATGTAGGTCTGTAATTTTTATCATAGGTACACTTCAACTGTGAGAGATGGAATCTAAAACAAAAATCCAGAAAATCACATTGTATGATTTTTAAGTAATTAATTTGCATTTTATTGCATGACATAAGAATTTGATACATCAGAAAAGCAGAAGTTAATATTTAGTACAGAAAACTTTGTTTGCAATTACAGAGATCATACATTTCCCGTAGTTCTTGACCAGGTTTGCACACTCTGCAGCAGGGATTTTGGCCCACTCCTCCATACAGACCAGGTTTCGGGGCTGTCGCTGGGCAATATGGACTTTCAGCTCCCTCCAAAGATTTTCTATTGGGTTCAGGTCTGGAGACTGGCTAGGCCACTCCAGGACCTTGAGATGCTTCTTACGGAGCCACTCCTTAGTTGCCCTGGCTGTGTGTTTCGGTCATTGTCATGCTGGAAGACCCAGCCATGACCCATCTTCAATGCTCTTACTGAGGGACGGCGGTTGTTGGCCAAGATCTCGCGATACATGGCCCCATCCATCCACCCCTCAATACGGTGCAGTCGTCCTGTCCCCTTTGCAGAAAAGCATCCCCAAAGATTGATGTTTCCACCTCCATGCTTCACGGGTTGGGATGGTATTCTTGGGGCTGTACTCATCCTTCTTCTTCCTCCAAACACGGCGAGTGGAGTTTAGACCAAAAAGCTCTATTTTTGTCTCATCAGACCACATGACCTTCTCCCATTCCTCCTCTGGATCATCCAGATGGTCATTGGCAAACTTCAGACGGGCCTGGACATGCGCTGGCTTGAGCAGGGGGACCTTGCGTGCGCTGCAGGATTTTAATCCATGACGGCGTAGTGTCTTACTAATGGTTTTCTTTGAGACTGTTGTCCCAATTCTCTTCAGGTCATTGACCAGGTCCTGTCGTGGTGTTCTGGGCTAATCCCTCACCTTCCTCATGATCATTGATGCCCCACGAGGTGAGATCTTGCATGGAGCCCCAGACGAGGGGGGATTGACCGTCATCTGGAACTTCTTCCATTTTCTAATAATTGCGGCAACAGTTGTTGCCGTCTCACCAAGCTCCTTGCCTATTGTCCTGTAGCCCATCCCAGCCTTGTGCAGGTCTTCAATTGTATCCCTGTTGTCCTTACACAGCTCTCTGGTCTTGGCCATTGTGGAGAGGTTGGAGTGTGTTTGATTAAGTGTGTGGACAGGTGTCTTTTATACGGGTAACGAGTTCAAACAGGTGCAGTTAATACAGGTAATGAGTGGAGAACAGGAGGGCTTCTTAAAGAAAAACTAACATGTCTGTGAGAGCTGGAATTCTTACTGGTTGGTAGGTGATCAAATACTTATGTCATGCAATAAAATGGCAATTAATTACTTAAAAATCATATAATGTGATTTTCTGGATTTTTGTTTTAGATTCCATCTCTCACAGATGAAGTGTACCTATGATACAAATGACAGACCTCTACATGCTTTGTAAATAGGAAAACCTGCAAAATTGGCAGTGTATCAAATACTTCTTCTCCCCACTGTATGTATCTCTGTACATAGTGATGGTAATATCTTACTCTAAGTGCACAGTGGAGATAATATATTTATCTCAATACATAGTGATGGTAATATCTTACTCTAAGTAAAGGGTGGAAGTAATATATTTCTCTCAATAGATAGTGATGGTAATATCTTTCCTCTTTCATCACTATGCCATTGCAGGCAGGCTCGTTAGAGTGACTCCTTACGTATCAATCTACAGTACAGTCAATCATAAACATACTAAGGTTCTCCTCCTGTGGATGTGGTATTTATAACTATTTTATTTACTTCCATGGTGAGTTGTTGTTAAAATAAATAGGGTTTCAAACCTTGGTGTAGCTAGAACAGCTTTCAGTGACTTCACAACCTTGGTGTAGCTAGAACAGCTTTCAGTGACTTCACAACCTTGGTGTAGCTAGAACAGCTTTCAGTGACTTCACAACCTTGGTGTAGCTAGAACAGCTTTCAGTGACTTCACAACCTTGGTGTAGCTAGAACAGCTTTCAGTGACTTCACAACCTTGGTGTAGCTAGAACAGCTTTCAGTGACTTCACAACCTTGGTGTAGCTAGAACAGCTTTCAGTGACTTCACAACCTTGGTGTAGCTAGAACAGCTTTCGGTGACTTCACAACCTTGGTGTAGCTAGAACAGCTTTCAGTGACTTCACAACCTTGGTGTAGCTAGAACAGCTTTCAGTGACTTCACAACCTTGGTGTAGCTAGAACAGCTTTCGGTGACTTCACAACCTTGGTGTAGCTAGAACAGCTTTCAGTGACTTCACAACCTTGGTGTAGCTAGAACAGCTTTCACTTCACAACCTTGGTGTAGCTAGAACAGCTTTCAGTGACTTCACAACCTTGGTGTAGCTAGAACAGCTTTCAGTGACTTCACAACCTTGGTGTAGCTAGAACAGCTTTCAGTGACTTCACAACCTTGGTGTAGCTAGAACAGCTTTCAGTGACTTCACAACCTTGGTGTAGCTAGAACAGCTTTCGGTGACTTCACAACCTTGGTGTAGCTAGAACGGCTTTCAGTGACTTCACAACCTTGGTGTAGCTAGAACGGCTTTCAGTGACTTCACAACCTTGGTGTAGCTAGAACAGCTTTCAGTGACTTCACAACCTTGGTGTAGCTAGAACAGCTTTCGGTGACTTCACAACCTTGGTGTAGCTAGAACAGCTTTCGACTTCACAACCTTGGTGTAGCTAGAACAGCTTTCAGTGACTTCACAACCTTGGTGTAGCTAGAACAGCTTTCAGTGACTTCACAACCTTGGTGTAGCTAGAACAGCTTTCAGTGACTTCACAACCTTGGTGTAGCTAGAACACTGTCAAGTTGTAGATTTGGAAGATTTGAGAGTGCTTAAATGTGTGTTTTCTAATCAGCCCTGTTCCAACAGCACATGGCCAAAGGGGACAACAGACTGTGCTTCCTAACCACGGCTGAGGCAATGGTCCACAACAATGTCCTGCAAGTTCCCATTCTGTCAAAATGCTTCATTTTTCCTCCCCTCCCCCCTAAAATAATGAAAACTAAACAAACAAACTGTGCACAGTCAGCTCAATTGCTAATGGCGAGTCATGGGTGATTTCGGCAGGCAGCCATTTCAAACTAAACAACAACAGCGACATATGTGTGCAAGGAAGGGGAAACAAAGCAATTTCAGAAGTCATTTGAACCCAGCCTGTTACGGTCCAGTGGTTGTGTTTCATGTTTGTTGTTGTTCGGGGGAAAAAAAGAGTGAGGGAAACAGAGAGAAAGAAAGAGGAAGGAAGGAAGTCAAAGGGAACATAAGGAGTAGTTTCTTGTGCACGGTTGATCTGAGGCACCATTTGGCAAGCTGTGGCGGTGTGTCCTGTGACAGATGGCTGCCCCGGTAGATATTACACCAACAACGTTACTGGCCTCAAGATCCTCCAGGAACACCACCCCGGCTAGTTCGGGCCAGTATAGATAACAACGTTTAGCTATGCCTTATGGCTATCATTATATGCTGAGTCAACTGGAATAAAATATGGAGGTGGATTAACATCCATTTGCAGAACGTTAAATGACACAGTCTAGTTAACGATGGGCAATTTTAACAACGTATCATGGTTTCAACAGTGCATTCATGAACTACACAGGTATTGGACATTTCTGCTCAGTTAAGTTTCTTAAACCAGGACGATTAGCTGTCAAATCAAATCAAAGTTTATTTGTCACGTGCGCCGAATACAACAGGTGTAGGTAGACCTTACAGTGAAATGCTTACTGACAAGCCCTAACCAACAGGGCAATTTTTAAGTATAAAATAGGTATAAGGTAGAGATAAGTAATGACATAAAAAAACAATATTAAAATGACAGTGAAAATAACAGTAGCGAGACTGCATACAGGTGGTACCGGTACAGAGTCAATGTGCGGGGGCACCAGTTAGTCAGGCTAATTGAGGTAATATGTAAATGAATGTATAGTTAAAGTGACTATGCATAGATGATAAACAGAGAGTAGCAGCAGCGTAAAAGAGGGGATGGCGGGAGGGGGACACACAATGCAAATAGTCCGGGTAGCTATTTGCTTACCTGTTCAGGAGTCTTATGGCTTGGGGGTAAAAGCTGTTGAGAAGGCTTTGGGTCCTAGACTTGGCACTCCGGTACCGCTTGCCATGCGGTATCAGAGAGAACATTCTATGGCTGGGGTAGCTGGGGTCTTTGACAATTTCTAGGTCCTTCCTCTGACAACACCTGGTGTAGAGGTCCTGGATGGCAGGCAGCTTAGCCCCAGTGATGTACTGGGCCGTACGCACGACCCTCTGTAGTGCCTTGCGGTCGGAGGCCAAGCAGTTGCCATACCAGACAGTGATGCAACCAGTCAGGATGCGCTCGATGTTGCAGCTGTAGAACATTTTGAGGATCTGAGGACCCATGCCAAATCTTTTCAGTCTCCTGAGGAGGAATAGGTTTTGTTATGCCCTCTTCATGACTGTCTTGGTGTGTTTGGACCATTCTAGTTTGTTGGTGATGGGGACACCAATGAACTTGAAACTCTCAACCTGCTCCACTACAGCCCTACTGTAACTACACTACATGAGAACGGGGGCGTGCTCAGTCCTCCTTTTCCTGTAATCCACAATCATCTCCTTTGTCTTGATTATGATGAGGGATAGGCACCAACCGGCCAGGTCTCTCATGGCATCAACTACTGGGGATCCTAATAAAATGTAAATTCACATTGATGATGCAAGAGGCATTCACAGCCAGGGGCACTCATCTCTATGAATGATAATTTAAAGTGGAACTGACTCCGTTTCAGCAAAATGAAAAAAATTGGTTCATATACTGTGCAACCCCATGGGAAGAGTATGACACGAGCACTTAGATATGGTCATTTTCAAAATGTCTGACTTTCATGGAATGTTTGGGAATGACGTAGAGTAAGGCGTCTGTGAAAAGTCTACAGCAACATAGAGTGGGAAAGTGTCCATGCATTTGGACAATTAATAAACACAACAATAAAAATGTGTCAGTCTTGTCCAGGACCGGACTCTACACAGACCAATCAGGTGCGATATAGCCAATCAGAGCTGCAGTAGGCTTATACATGCAAATAAGCCATTTGTCACACAGGCCTGCCATCATTCACTTTGAACTGGATTGTGTGTTTACAGGCAGTAGGGCCTGCCATCATTCACTTTGAACTGGACTGTGTGTTTACAGGCAGTAGGGCCTGCCATCATTCACTTTGAACTGGACTGTGTGTTTACAGGCAGTAGGGCCTGTCATCATTCACTATGAACTGGACTGTGTGTTTACAGGCAGTAGGGCCTGTCATCATTCACTATGAACTGGACTGTGTGTTTACAGGCAGTAGGGCCTGCCATCATTCACTTTGAACTGGACTGTGTGTTTACAGGCAGTAGGGCCTGCCATCATTCACTTTGAACTGGACTGTGTGTTTACAGGCAGTAGGGCCTGCCATCATTCACTTTGAACTGGACTGTGTGTTTACAGGCAGTAGGGCCTGCCATCATTCACTTTGAACTGGACTGTGTGTTTACAGGCAGTAGGGCCTGTCATCATTCACTTTGAACTGGACTGTGTGTTTACAGGCAGTAGTACAGTAACATCCCATCTTTAGATCATTAGAATGCATTTGCCAAAAGCCACAAAATTCACCTGAATGGATTTCTACAAATATGTACATAAATACCACAGGAGTTGTCTTACATTTGGGAACTTTACAATCCTATTGATTAAACAACCATGAACAGGTAGGCTATCTCTCCATCCCCAAGATCAACAACTAATGCTAGCCAGAGCGAGATACGCTGGAATCTAATGAGGTAAGAGTAGAAGATAGATGTGCAGATGAGGATGTGCAAGTAGAAATACTGGTGAGCAAAAGAGAAGATAAACAAAAACAAATATGGGATGAGGTAGGTAGTTGGTTGGATGGGGTATTTACAGATGGTCTGAGTACAGCTGCAGCGATTGGTAAGCTGCTCTGACAGCTGATACTTAGTGAGCTGATAGTTAGTGAGGGAGATATGAGTCTCCAGCTTCAGTGATTTTTGCAATTCGTTCCAGTCATTGGCAGCAGAGAACTGGAAGGAAAGGCAGCCAAACGAGGCTTTGGGGATGACCAGTGAAATATACCTGCTGGAGTGCGTGCTACAGGTGGGTGTTGCTATGGTGACCAGTGAGCTGAGGGAAGGCGGAGCTTTACCTAGCAAAGACTTAATTATCTCTCTCTTTCTCTCTTTCTTTCTTTCTCTCTCTCGGAGGATCTGAGCCCTGGGACCATGCCTCAGTACGACCTGGCATGATGACTCCTTGTTGTCCCCAGTCCACCTGGCCGTGCTGCTGCTCCAGTTTCAACTGTTCTGCCTGTGGTTATGGAACCCTGACCTGTTCACTGTGAGTACTATTATTTGACCATGCTGGTCATTTATGAACATTTGAACGTCTTGGCAATGTTCTGTTAGAATTTCCACAGGGCACTGCCTGAAGACAACTGGCCACCCCTCATAGCCTGGTTCCTCTCTAGGTTTCTTCCTAGGTTTGGGCCTTTCTAGGGATTTTTTCTTAGCCACCGTGCTTCTACACCTGCATTGCTTGAGTTTGGGGTTTAAGGCTGGGTTTCTGTACAGCGCTTTGATATATCAGCTGATGTAAGAAGGGCTACATAAAGGCTATATAAATACATTTGATTTGATTTGATAGATGAATATGTAGCGAGGACCAGCCAACGAGCATACAGGTCACAGTGGTGGGGAGTATATGGGGCTTTGGTGACAAAACGGATGGCACCGTGATAGACTGCATCCAATTTGCTGAGGAGAGTGTTGGAGGTTATTTTGTAGGTGACATCGCCAAAGTCAAGGATCGGTAGGATAGTCAGTTTTATGAGGGTATGTTTGGCAGCATGAGTGAAGGAGGCTTTGTTGTGAAGCCGATTCTAGATTTAATTTTCGTTTGGAGATACTTAATGTGTCTGGAAGGAGAGCTTACAGTATAGCCAGACAGCTAGGTATTTACAGTTGTCCACATATTCTAAGTCAGAACCGTCCAGAGTAGTGATGCTAGTCAGGCGGGCGGGTGCGGGCAGCGATCGGTTGAAGAGCACGCATTTTGTTTTACTAGCATTTAAGAGCAGTTGGAGGCCACGGAAGGAGAGTTGTATGGCATTGAAGCTTGTTTGGATGTTTGTCAACATAGTGTCCAAAGTAGGGTCAGATGTATACAGAATGGTGTCATCTGCGTAGAGGTGGATCAAAGAGTCACCCGCAGCAAGAGCGATATCATTGATATATACAGAAAAAAGAAGTGGCCGGGAATTAAACACTATGGCACCCCCATAGAGACTGGCAGATGTCTGGACCACAGGACCTCCGATTTGACACACTGAACTCTATCTAAGAAGTAGTTAGTGAACCAGGCGAGGCAGTCATTAGAGAAACCATGGTTGAGTCTGCCGATAAGTCTGCCGTTGAGTCTGCCGATAAGAATACGGTGATTGACAAAGTTGAAAGTCCTGGCCAGGTCGATGACGACGGCTGCACAGTACTGTCTTTTATTGATGGCGGTTATGATATCGTTTAGGACCTTGAGTGTGGCTGAGGTGCACCCGTGACCAGCTTGGAAACCGGATTGCATAGCGGAGAAGGTACGGTGGGATTATAAATGGTTGGTGATCTGTTTTTCACTTGGCTTTCGAAGACTTTAGAAAGGCAGGGCAGGATGGATATAGGTGTGTAACAGTTTGGGTCTAGTGTCTCCCACTTTGAAGAGGGGATGGCCGCTTTCAATCTTTAGAAATCTCAGACGATACAAAGGAGAGGTTGAACAGACTAGTAATAGGGGTTGCAACAATGGTGGCGGATAATTTTAGGAAGAGAGGGTCCAGATTGTCTCACCCAAGTGATTTGTTGGAATCCAAATTTTGCAGCTCTATCAGAACATCAGCTGTCTGGATTTGGGTGAAGGAGAAGTGGGGGGAGGGGGGAGGGCTTGGGCCAGCTAACGTTAGGCACCGTGTTTTTATCTTGCTAAATACAGTACCAGTCAAAACTTTGGACACACCTACTCATTCCCGGATTTGTCTTTTTTTTTTGTATTTTCTACATTGTAGAATAAAAAATCTATGAAATAACACATACTGTATCGAATAATATATTAACCAAAAAAAAGTGTTAAACAAATCAAAATATATTTTAGATTTGAGATTCTTCAAAGTAGCCACCCTTTGCCTTGATGACAGCTTTGCAATCTCTTGGCATTCTCTCAACCAGCTTCATGAGGTAGTCACCTGAAATACATTTATATTTGTAACAGTTGTCTTGGGTGGAAGAAGGATCGGACCAAAGCGCAGCGTGGTAAGTGTTCATGATGATTTATTCAAAACGAACTGAACACTGAAATACAAAACAATAAACGATGTGAACAAAACGAAAACTGAAACAGTACCGTGTGGCCCAAACACTCACACGGAAACAAACACCCACAAAACAAAAGTGAAACCCAGGCTACCTAAGTATGATTCACAATCAGAGACAACTAACGACATCTGCCTCTGATTGAGAACCATACTAGGCTGAAACAGAAACCAAACATAGAAAAACAAACATAGACTGCCCACCCCAACTCACGCCCTGACCATACTAAATAAAGACAAAACAAAGGAAATAAAGGTCAGAACATGACAATATTAACAGGTGTGGATTGCTAAAAGTTAAATAGCGGAATTTTTGTTTGAGCCAATCAGTTGTGTTGTGACAAGGTAGGGTTGGTTTACAGAAGAATGCCCTATTTGGTTAACGGCCAAGTCCATATTATGGCAAGAACAGCTCAAATAAGCAAAGAGGAACAACAGTCCATCATTACTTTAAGACATGAAGGTCAGTCAATCCATAAAACTTTGAAAGTTTCTTCAATTGTAGTCTCAAAAACCATCAAGCGCTCTGATGAAACTGGCTTTCATGAGGACCGCCACAGGAAAGTAAGACCCAGAGTGACCTCTGTTGCAGAGGATAAGTTCACTAGAACTACCAGCCTCAGAAATTGCAGTCCAAATAAAGCTTCACGGAGTTCAAGTAACAGACACATCTCAACATCAGCTGTTCAGAGGGGATTGCATGAATCAGGCCTTCATGGTTGATTTTCTGCAAAGAAACAACTACTAAAGGACACAAACAATAAGAAGAGACTTGCTTGTGCCAAGAAACACGAGTAATGGACATTAGATCAGATTAGACCGGTGAAAATCTGTCCTTTGCTCTGACGTGTCTGAATTTGATATTTTGGCATCCAACCGCTGTGTCTTTGTAAGACACAGTGTAGGTTAACGGAAGATCTTTGCATGTGTGGATCCCACCGTGAAGCATGGAGGAGGTGGCGTGATGGTGTGGGGGTGTTTTGCTGGTGACACTGTCAGTGATTTATTTAGAATTCAAGGCACACTTAACCAGCATGGCTACCACAGCATTCACATCTGCTAGATGTGCTAACCTCTTATACGCGTAATGACTGACTTGATCATTGCCCTAGCTAGTTTGATTGTATTGACATTTCCAGCCTTAGTTACAGTCGTCCAGGATATAGAGTCATTGAAACTGAAACAGTGTGTCCAGCAGACCATATACTAGGCCAGCTGTGATTTACAACATGATGGCAATATTTTTTGGGCTACCAAGAAATGCATTAGTGAATTGTATGAATCGTGCATTGAACTGCATCCATCTATTCTGCAAACAGTTACTTACTCCACATTATGGAATTTTGAGTCAAATAAAAACTATTTTTAAAAATCTCTTATAAATATGGTTTTGTAACATAAACTGGGAATTTTATAGATTTGACTCATATTCTGATTCTCTGTTTGTTTCATATCTGCAAAGTAGTAAAAATGATATCAGTTCTACTTTAGACTATTGACTTACCCAGAATGGAGAATATCACACTATGCTTTTGATTATTCACAGTATACACCAGAATACGTCATAGTCATATAATACAACAAAGGATCTTCATGAGAAATTGAATATCTGATGTTGGAGAAGAAAAAAAAATGCATGATATGTTAATTCACATGTCTCTGACGATTGGTGGAGCACCAACTTCAGCACAATATCAAGATCTGACATTTATTCTACATGGGACATGCCGGTCAGCCAGAGAACAAAAATCTGTACACCTCAGCGTCAATGGCTCACATTCCTCCTTCAGAAGACAAAACAATTATGATTATCTCAGAACAGGGCATCATGCAGGGGGGAATACGATGATAAACAATTACCTTGTATTGTTGTCATATGCCAATGCCCATGACCTGCTTATTGAACACTAACAGTATCCGGAGGGATGAGGCAAAGCTAATTGCTAAACTAATGATTTTGCTTATTTTTTTGTCAGGCTTGGTCTCTCCCCAACATTTAGACGTCTCAATCTCCTGTTTGCTTAGCCATTGAAATTGATTTCTTACACTTTGGCTGTTGACACTGGCTAGCTCTCTGTTTTAGTTAGTTTCTCTCATCTTCTCTGGTGGAATTCTCTCGCTTCTTCTCTGGTGGAAGTCTCTCGCTTCTTCTCTGGTGGAAGTCTCTCTCTCCTTCTCTGGTGGAAGTCTCTATCTTCTTCTCTGGTGGAAGTCTCTCTCTCCTTCTCTGGTGGAAGTCTCTCTCTTCTTCTCTGGTGGAAGTCTCTCTCTTCTTCTCTGGTGGAAGTCTCTCTCTCCTTCTCTGGTGGAAGTCTCTCTCTTCTTCTCTGGTGGAAGTCTCTCTCTTCTTCTCTGGTGGAAGTCTCTCTCTTCTTCTCTGGTAGAAGTCTCTCTCTTCTTCTCTGGTGGAAGTCTCTCTCTTCTTCTCTGGTGGAAGTATCTCTCTTCTTCTCTGGTGGAAGTCTCTCTCTTCTTCTCTGGTGGAAGTCTCTCTCTCTTCTCTGGTGGAAGTCTCTCTCTTCTTCTCTGGTGGAAGTCTCTCTCTTCTTCTCTGGTGGAAGTCTCTCTCTCCTTCTCTGGTGGAAGTCTCGCTCTTCTTCTCTGGTGGAAGTTTCTCTCTTCTTCTCTGGTGGAAGTCTCTCTCTCCTCTGGTGGAAGTCTCTATCTTCTCCTCTGGTGGAAGTCTCTATCTTCTTCTCTGGTGGAAGTCTCTCTCTCCTTCTCTGGTGGAAGTCTCTCTCTTCTTCTCTGGTGGAAGTCTCGCTCTTCTTCTCTGGTGGAAGTATCTCTCTTCTTCTCTGGTGGAAGTCTCTCTCTTTCTTCTGGTAGAAGTCTCTCTCTTCTTCTCTGGTGGAAGTCTCTCTCTTCTTCTCTGGTGGAAGTATCTCTCTTCTTCTCTGGTGGAAGTCTCTCTCTCTTCTTCTCTGGTGGAAGTCTCTCTCTTCTTCTCTGGTGGAAGTATCTCTCTTCTTCTCTGGTGGAAGTCTCTCTCTTCTTCTCTGGTGGAAGTCTCTCTCTTCTTCTCTGGTGGAAGTCTCTCTCTCCTTCTCTGGTGGAAGTCTCGCTCTTCTTCTCTGGTGGAAGTTTCTCTCTTCTTCTCTGGTGGAAGTCTCTCTCTCCTCTGGTGGAAGTCTCTCTCTTCTTCTCTGGTGGAAGTATCTCTCTTCTTCTCTGGTGGAAGTCTCTCTCTTCTTCTCTGGTGGAAGTCTCTCTCTTCTTCTCTGGTGGAAGTCTCTCTCTTCTTCTCTGGTGGAAGTCTCTCTCTCCTTCTCTGGTGGAAGTCTCGCTCTTCTTCTCTGGTGGAAGTTTCTCTCTTCTTCTCTGGTGGAAGTCTCTCTTCTCCTCTGGTGGAAGTCTCTATCTTCTTCTCTGGTGGAAGTCTCTCTCTCCTTCTCTGGTGGAAGTCTCTCTCTTCTCCTCTGGTGGAAGTCTCTATCTTCTTCTCTGGTGGAAGTCTCTCTCTCCTTCTCTGGTGGAAGTCTCTCTCTTCTTCTCTGGTGGAAGTCTCTCTCTTCTTCTCTGGTGGAAGTCTCTCTCCTTGTCTGGTGGAAGTATCTCTCTTCTTCTCTGGTGGAAGTATCTCTCTTCTTCTCTGGTGGAAGTCTCTCTCTTCTTCTCTGGTAGAAGTCTCTCTCTTCTTCTCTGGTGGAAGTCTCTCTCTTCTTCTCTGGTGGAAGTATCTCTCTCTTCTCTGGTGGAAGTCTCTCTCTTCTTCTCTGGTGGAAGTCTCTCTCTTCTTCTCTGGTGGAAGTCTCTCTTCTTCTCTGGTGGAAGTCTCTCTCTTCTTCTCTGGTGGAAGTCTCTCTCTCCTTCTCTGGTGGAAGTCTCTCTTCTTCTACTGTGGAAGTCTCTCTCTTCTTCTCTGGTGGAAGTCTCTCTCTTCTTCTCTGGTGGAAGTCTCTCTCTTCTTCTCTGGTGGAAGTCTCTCTTCTTCTCTGGTGGAAGTCTCTCTCTTCTTCTCTGGTGGAAGTCTATCTTCTTCTCTGGTAGAAGTCTCTCTCTTCTTCTCTGGTGGAAGTCTCTTCTTCTTTGTTGGAAGTCTCTCTCTCCTTCTCTGGTGGAAGTCTCTCTCTTCTTCTTTGGTGGAAGTCTCTCTCTCCTTCTCTGGTGGAAGTCTCTCTCTTCTTCTTTGGTGGAAGTCTCTCTCTCCTTCTCTGGTAGAAGTCTCTCCTTCTCTGGTGGAAGTCTCTCTCCTTCTCTGGTGGAAGTCTCTCTTCTTCTTTGGTGGAAGTCTCTCTCCTTCTCTGGTGGAAGTCTCTCTTCTTCTTCTTTGGTGGAAGTCTCTCTCTCCTTCTCTGGTGGAAGTCTCTCCTTTTGGTGGAAGTCTCTCTCTGGTGGAAGTCTCTCTCTTCTTCTCTGGTGGAAGTCTCTCTTCTTCTATTGTGGAAGTCTCTCTCTCCTTCTCTGGTGGAAGTCCCTCTCTCCTTCTCTGGTGGAAGTCTCTCTTCCTCTCTGTTGGAAGTTGAGGCCCATCTCTTTCTTATTCTCTCTATTCCTTTACTCTCTGACATGTGAGACAGCCTATAGGGAGGAGGTCAGAGACCTGGCTGTGTGGTGCCAGGACAACATCCTCTCCCTCAATGTGAGCAAGACAAAGGAGCTGAGCGTTAACTTTAGGAAAAGGAGAGCCGAAAAGGCCCCCATTAACATCGATGGGGCTGAAGTAGAGCAGGTCGAGAGTTTCAAATTCCTTGGTGTCCACATTATCAACAAACTGTCATGGTCCAAACACAGAGACAGTTGTGAAGAGGGTACGACAACACCTTTTCCCCCTCAGGAGAATGAGTATGGGTCCCCAGATCCTCAAAAAGTTCTACAGCTGCACCATCAAGAGCATCCTGACTGGTTGCATCACCGCCTGGTATGGCACATGCTCGGCATCTGACCTTAAGTTACTACAGAGGGTAGTGCGTACGGCCCAGTACATCACTAGGGCCAAGCTTCCTGACATCCAGGACCTATATACTAGGCGGTGTCAAAGGAAGGCCCCAAAAATGGTCAAAGTCACCAGTCACCCACGTCATAGACTATTCTCTCTGCTACCGTACGGCAAGCGGTATCCGAGCGCCAAGTCTACGACCAAAAAGCATCTTAAGAGCTTCTACCCCCAAACCATAAGACTTGCTGAACAATCCATTAAATGGCCACCGGACTATTTACATTGAACCCCCCTTTGTTTTTACACTGCTGCTACTAGCTGTTTATTTTCTATGCATATTCACTTTACAAGTTACCTAGACTAACCTGTACCCCGGCACATTGACTTGGTACTGATACCCCCTGTATATAGCCTCATTACTGTTATGACATTTTCTTGTGTTCGTTTTTATTTTCAACTTTTTTTATTTTATTTATTTAGTAAGTATTTTCTGAACTATTTTTCTTGAAATACGTTGTTGGCTTAGGCCTTGTAATTAAGCATTTCATGTTAAGGTCTACACATGTTGTATTCGGCGCAAATGTGATTTGATTTGATGTACAGGGGTTCTGTAGTAGTTAGACCTCTCTGTGTTAGTTAATATTTATTGTTCTAGCTTTATTTTTAGTTGGATATAGGGTGTCTTCATTCCCTCGTTCGCCTAGATAGAGAATGTTTTTAACGACTCATTTTACAGTTCTGTTGTGTAATTAAGATGGTTGACGGGTCGAGTTTAATTAACCCACCGGCAATGAATGTAAATGCCAAACGTCCGCCAGCACAACAGCGTAAAGCTTTTACTAGGCTGAGACCTTTCGCCCCAAGTGGGACATAAACTATTGACTCTGTGCTCGTCTGGTGATTTTAGAACAGGCTCTGTGTGGAGGGTGGCAGGGCATGAAGAAAGGAAGTCAAGTCAAGCTGTGTTGCCAACCTGAGGATAGGAAATCCATTTAAAGGCACGCTTCACAGCTTCCATATATAGTCACCAGTGTAGCTCCTTAGCATTGTTAGTTATTGTTGTGGAGGACTTAAGGGAAGGTAACTCCAACAATAAAATCACAGAAGATGAGGAACAGGTGCTCTGATTGGTGTAGATGGAACAACGTTTTTTTTTTTGCTGCATTTGTTTAGTTTCAGCCGTGCTCATATATTTACATTTGTCTTGCACACGGGGAAAAAGAAAAGTGACTTTATAAATCAGTCAAGGCTAACTGAAACATGACAATGACCTATCTTGTGACAAAGTGACAGTCTCCTTTGCATGAATGGGCACTGCAAGGCTCTGTTTTCTGAGAAACGGTTTTGTTCAACCCTAAGGACCCGTTGCTCTGCTAAAGCTTTAAAAAACAAATATCAAATATATTAGAAAGACCCTATTCATTACGACATTTTCTCTTCAAGAATTAAATTCATTTATATGAAGTTTTCCAGCAACTCAGGGCTGCATATTGGCAGTACCTCGCCGCAGCCCATACAGTAAGAAAAAGCAATAAAGGGGAAATACGTTCAAATTGATGCATGCTGGCAATTTTCTTCTTTCTTTTCATAACATTCTGAGAAGACATACTGCTGGGTCTGATTGGTTGTCCCCATGAAACATATATTTATACAAATCCAGGGAAATCTGGGTATAAAGCCAAAAGCAAGTCCGATTATAATGCCACCTTATGGAAAAGGCCTAAAGGACTTCTACTAATCCTAGCTGATGAGTGCTTTGCGGGCATTCACAGTTATACTTAGATCCCTTATGCTGTTGTGTTAAGTGCTATGTGGGTTAGTAGGAGTGACCACTGTTGCAAGGCTAGCCTGCTGTCCCAAATACCTTGAATAACAAAGATCCCTATGTATTAATCTGCATTCAATGCGCGACTATGTACAGTATACAGTTTTATAGTGGTTGTTCCTCTATGCTAATCTAGAGCACTCACATAACATGTAATAGTAAACTGAGCAAAAAAATAAACGTCCTCTCACTGTCAACTGCATATATTTTCAGCAAATTTAACATGTGTAAATATTTGTATGAACAAAACAAGATTCAACAACTGAGACATAAACTGAACAAGTTCCACAGACATGTGACTAACAGAAATGGAATAATGTGTCCCTGAACAAAGGGGGGGGGTCAAAAAGTAACAGTAAGTATCTGGTGTGGCCACCAGCTGCATTAAGTACTGCAGAGCATCTCCTCCTCATGGACTGCCCCAGATTTGCCAGTTCTTGCTGTGAGATGTTACCGCATTCCTCAGGCCTCAACAGGCCTAGAAGCCCTCAGTCTAGCCTCTCTCAGCCAGAGATGTCCAGGTCCTCACCAGACAACAGGCCTAGAAGCCCTCAGTCCTGCCTCTCTCAGGCTACTGTGGACAGTCTGAGCAGTGATGGAGGGATTGTGCGTTCCTGGTGTAACTCGGGTAGTTGTTGTTGCCATCCTGTAGTTGTCCCGCAGGTGTGATGTTCGGATGTACCGATCCTGTGCAGGTGTTGTTAAACGTGGTCTGCCACTGCGAGGACAATCAG
Organism: Oncorhynchus tshawytscha; assembly: GCF_018296145.1. Classification (NCBI taxonomy): domain Eukaryota; kingdom Metazoa; phylum Chordata; class Actinopteri; order Salmoniformes; family Salmonidae; genus Oncorhynchus; species Oncorhynchus tshawytscha. The sequence continues at coordinate 32,342,579 of NC_056443.1, read as the reverse complement.
CTGCCCGTCTTGTCTCCCTGTAGCGCTATCTTAGGCGTCTCACAGTACGGACATTGTAATTTATTGCCCTGGACACATCTGCAGTCCTCATGCCTCCATGCAGTATGCCGTAGGCACGTTCACTCAGATGAGCAGGGACCCTGGGCATCTTTCGTTTGGTGTTTTTCAGAGTCAATAGGAAGGCCTCTTTAGTGTGCTAAGTTTTCATAACTGTGACCTTAATGGCTTACCTTTTGTAAGCTGTTAGTGTCTTCATGACTGTTCCACAGGTGCATGTTCATTAATTGTTTATGGTTCATTGAACAAGCATGGGAAACAGTGTTTAAACCCTTTACAATGAAGATCTGTAAAGTTATTTGGATTTTTTATGAACAATCTGTCCTGAAAAAAGGACTTTTCTTTTTTTTTGCTGAATCACTACATCCTCATCATGTTTCATAATAAACTAGATAATGGTCATAGAGTCCCCAAACACACAAACACACATACCCTTGCCCCAAACACACACACACACATCCTAAGCACAAACACACACCCTAAGCATACACGCACACACAAACACAAACACACACCCTAAGCACACACACACACACACACACTAAACGCACACACAAAACAGTCCCCCAACTCACACTCACAGTGGGGTGTGAGAGGTCGTGACGGATTGTGGAGGATTGAAGGCTTCTGCTGGTCCTATCACGCACGCTTCACACACTTCTGTCCTCCTGGGTAGGGGCTCAGGCCCAGCACTGCCCACTTCCAGCAGGGAAAGAACCATAGTCACATGCTCTAGCATCGACATGGAGGGTAAACCCTGATGTGTGATTGCTGCTGGACGAGAGGCGCAAAGAAAAGAGACATTGGCAGATCCACAATTCATAGAGAAAATGTATAGATTTTCTAAGATCATTATTTGTTTATATGGTATTTGACTAAAACCAAGGTACTAATAGTCACAATTTAGATATGTATTTACCACTGATTCGTGTTTGTTGACTTGTTGCATAACATAACCCTACCCACATTTGTTTATCTACTCCACTTGTTTGTTTGTTTGTTTGTTTGTTTACCTGTTGTGATAATGCTATCTAATCGACTGTGACTTACTGCAGGTCATACCCGTTTGAAAATCCCTCCAAACTGGATATGATTTAATTGAATATGATTTCTAATTTAAACTCCAGTATTCATGAAGTGCCCTGAAAAACAAACACTTGAAACCCTAAAAGTGCGGGTCAACATCACCCGTACCATAGGGTCCATCAATTACAGGCTAGTTGTTGTCAGTTACATTCTACTCACTACATTTTCCATTTAAACCCATTACTGAAATTGGGTATTTTGAAACATTTTGGAAGAAAAAAACTTTAAAAAAATAGAAATGACTCTCGGTGGCTCTCGAAACGCTTTAACACTGTTTTCATAATGTTTTTTATGATTATTTATATATCGTCAATATGTGGTTTAAGTGTTTGGTCCATTTACACAAGTATGATTTGGGCTAGCTGTTTTACCTGTTCTGTGATTGTTCGGTGCTCTCTGTCATTTTCTACAGCACGTTAGTACATTAATCACTGGGTAGAGTGACACGTTATTTTATTTCAGGATAAAGTTTCATCACGCTGGTAGTTGCATGTGTCTGTATGTTACGTCACAGTTTTTTGTCTTACTCTTACTTTACACAACTGATTCTAAATCTATCTCTTCCTATGAAGAATATACTGGAAATATAGATTCTATTGATGTGATTAGAACATTCTTTTAGATACTAACAAATGGGAAGGTTGATGTGTCTCTTTCTATCCATACGTTCTATTCGTTCTGAAGGTAGAAGAGGACTGGTGGTGCTCAGCTAAGCTATTTTTAATAGGCAGTGTTTGCCTGTGTGTCTGTGTGACAGTTTCTTTTTCTCCAAGCTCAGATCCCATGATACTCTCTCTCCGCTGCTATTTGACTAAGGCTTTGTCCATCAGACCTTTATTGGTTTAGATAGCAACTGATGTGCTGGAAATGAATAAGAAACAGGTTCTGGAAAGGTCACAAGTCACATTTAAATATTAATATAATTTTTCTGTTTGCTTAAGTGATATTGCTTGATATTTTTGAATTATTCATGAGTGAGCTGAGCTTTACCTTTCTGACTAGTTATTGACTAGAGAACATCCAACCATCCAAACTCCCAGTGCAGTCAACAACTACATTTTCCTGTGTTTATCTATACTGAACAAAACTATAAACACAACATGTAAAGTGTTGGTCCCATGTTTCATGAGCTGAAATGAAAGATACCGGAAATGTTCCGTACGCACAAAAAGCGTATTTCTCTAAAAATGAAATGAGCCTTTCTCCTTTGCCATGATAATCCATCCACCTGACAGGCGTGGCATATCAAGAAGCTGATTAAACAGCATGATCATTACACAGGTGCACCTTGTGCTGGAGGACAATAAAAGGCCACTTTAAAACATGCTGTTTTATCACACAACACAATGCCAGATAAGTCTCAATTTTCGAGGGAGCTGCATTTGACATGCTAACTGCAGGAATGTCCACCAGAGCTTTTGCCAGAGAATTTAATGTTCCTTTTTCTACCATAAGCCGCCTCCAATATAATTTTAGAGAATTTGGCAGTTCTGCATCTTAACCAACTTCAGTGGGCAAATTTTCAAGGGAGCTGCATTTGACATGCTAACTGCAGGGATGTCCACGAGAGCTTTTGCCAGAGAATTTAATGTTCCTTTCTCTACCATAAGCCACCTCCATCGTCATTTTAGAGAATTTGGCAGTTCTGCATCTTAACCAACTTCAGTGGGCAAATGCTCACCTTCGATGGCCACTGGCATGCTGGAGAGGGATGCTTTTCCATTTCCCACCAATATCCAGCAACTTCTAACAGAATATGGGTGGCACAACCTTCCAAAGGCCACAACAGCCTGATCAACTCTATGTGAAGGAGATGTGTCGTACTGCAAGAGGCAAATGGTGGTCACAGCAGATACTGACTGGCATTCTGATCCACACCCTTACCTTTTTTTTAAGGTGTCTGTGACCTACAGATTTAAATCTGCATACCCAATCATGTGAAATCCATAGATTGGGACCTAATGTATTTATTTAAATTGGCGGATTTCCTTCTATGAACTGTAACTCAGTAAAATCATTTAAAATGTTGTATGTTGCAATTATATTTTTGTTCAGTGTATATATCACTGAGATAGTTTAGTCTTGGAAAACTAGATCCCTCCACCAACACCACCTATTTTGTCTGAAAAAACCCTATTGTTCCCCTATCGATATCACACAATAAGTGAAGAATATGGAGATGTGTTTAATTTGAAAGCGTCTCGGAGCCATCTCCTTTTATTTTCATCATGGTCTGTCACGCTGGATAGAGAAGCAGCCTCCTCTTCACTCAGCTCCGCCAGTATATTTCCGCACAGCAATAATAAAATTGATCTGTCTGCAGAGTAAATGCACACTTTATTCTCTCCTCCCTCAGTTGAAATTAAACCAATATAGCTCTTCTGCAGGATCAGGGCCTGTAGCTTCTTAGCCTCTGTAAAGTGCTAAACCAATCCAAATGAGCCTGGTAGCCTTATAGCTTCTCTTCATAAACTGAACTTGTAAAAGGCTGTTAGCTAGCTCAAGAACAGGAAGGTGATTCTTTGTATTATTGGTGCCAAGCTATAGGGAAATACTGAGGTGAGAAGTAAATAGATATCTCTACACCTTGGGGTCTCTCTCTGTCTCATTCTCTATCACTCTCTCTCTCTCGTTCTCTCTCACTCTCTCTCAGTGCATGCTGGGAGTGTTTTGTAGTTGAGAGGCTGTGTGGAGGGCTCTGTCCTTACTTATTTTCTTGATTCTTTCCTTCGTCTTTTCTTAGAATTGTTTCTATGGTGGAGTGTTAACGTATAGTTAGTTTAACGGTAATCAGAAGAGGACAGAGTTTTTAGTTTAATGGGATATGAACGGTGTGGTGTGCGCGATGGCTTACCAGCCTAGCACGGAGGAGACGCTGTCGTTATGGCATGGATTCAAATATGTTCCTTAGATTGGAGTTAAGGTGGGGGAGGATCTGCTTGTGGTCGGTGAACAGGTAGGAGCTGAGTTTATACATTCCACATCCACAATGAATGAAGCTGTGGATGTGTTAATGAAAAGAGTAGGTGGGTTGGCTGAATATTTATAAGGGATGCGTTGGTGCCGATTTCTCCTCTTTCGACTCCTAGGGTCTGCGAATCTGCCTCCATTTATTACAGATCATCAAATCCGGAAAGAGCTGAGTTGGTTTGGTAAGTTTGCTAGCGGTTTCTGTGTCCACAAGTTTTAAGGCAGATGCCGTTAAGTATGTTGTTTTGTTCCAGAGGCCAGTGTTCAAGTTTCTGAATAACAATGAGCAACAGTTAAATGTGCATTTTAAGGTGAGGCATTGGGAGGTTGCTCTACGCAGGTTTTGCCAGCACAGATGGTCTACAGTGCTTTGAGTGTCTGGGTTTCCTTTTGTAGTCCGTAGTAGTTTTCAAGCCCTGCCACAACTGACGAGCGTCAGAGCCGGTGTAGTAGGATTCAATCTTAATCCTGTATTGACGCTTTGCTTCTTTAATGGTTCGTCTGAGGGCATAGCAGGATTTCTTATAAGTGTCCAGATTAGTCTCCCGCTCCTTGAAAGCAGCAGCTCTAGCCTTTAGCTCGATGTGTATGTTAACTGTAACCCATGGCTTCTGGTTGGGATATGTACGTACAGTAACTGTGGGGACGACGTCATCGATGCACTTATTGATGATGCCGATGACTGAGGTGGTGCATTCCTCAATGCCATTGGATGAATCCCGGAACATATTGCAGTCTGTGTTAGCAAAGCATTCCTGTAGCGTAGCATCCGTGTCATCTGACCTCTTCCGTATTGAGCGAGTCACTTGTACTTCCTGTTTTAGTTTTTACTTGTAAGTAGGAATCAGGAGGATAGTATTGACTAGTCTTGCCATAGATGGTGGTGTAGATGAGGCTGGGCCTAGTCATGTTAGAGATGGTGGTATAGATGAGGCAGGGTGTAGTCAGGCTGTAGATGGTGTTGTAGCTGAGGCTGGGTCTAGTCATGCTATGGATGATGGTGCAGCTGAGGCATCTAGTCAGGTTATGCTAGTGGATGAGGAGAGTTTAGTGGGGAAGGGCAAGTGACTCGCGGCTGTGGAGGAGGGTGTCAAGCAGAAGAGGAAAAAGGGGGAGAAGAAATGAGGTGGGATGGGAGAGGCTGGTGTGGTCAAAGGCAATAAGGAATCTGTGCCTGGTGCTGGGGGGGAGGCCCCCAACTAGAGAGAAATGGCAGGTGGTCAGGACGGGAGATGGAGATGAGGAGGAGGAAGGTTAGTCTGAGTCTGAGGATGATGAGGAGGCTTTCTTTTCAGTCTCCTCCTCAATGGGTCCAGAGCTGACAGCCAGTCAGCATAAAGGTCAAAGTACACGGTGAGGGAACTGTCAAGGTTCCTGAATGAGACTAAAGGGAAATAAGTTCATGTTGAAGTTTTTTTTTACGATACGGAAAAGTTTGTAAGATGAGTGCAACACGTTACAAAAATGAGGGGCTGTCTTCTCACCCATGAAACGTTTTAGGTTGAGGAAGTAGGTCACAACTGTGTGTTAGGGGCTACCTTCAAGTGATGTTTAGATTCATATTTTTTTCTGGCCCTGGGAATTTTTGAGCTTTGCTATTGGTCTCTTTCTTTGCTAGCTTTTCTCCCACCTCTTATTGAGACTCTTCGGGTAGGCTCGCTTAATATAAATTGCTCCAGAGATGCGGGAAAGAGGAGTATGTTGGGTGAATATGCAAAACCAAAACAATTACAGGTGTTGTTTCTGCAGGAGACACATAGTGATTTGGGGCTCTGGTGGAAATGGGCAAGTGTGCTGAGCAATGGGACAAATGTGCAGGGGTGGCAGTTATTTTTACACCCGAATGGGGATGCCATCCCTGTCACTTCGCACGGCTTTAGGTGTGTTACTGAAGCTACTTTTAAGGTGGAGGAGTTTCTGGTCGCCATAGGAGAGAAGGTAGGATACGAGAATGTTGCTTATGCATCCCGGATGACTGAAGCGGTGGTGGTATTTCTGAAAGAAGAGTGTCTTGTAGATCGTATGGTTGAGCATGGCGCACTTCTTAAACAAGAGTGTCTTGTTGATCGTATGGTTGAGCATGGTGTACTTCTTAAAGAAGAGTGTCTTGTTGATCGTGTGGTTGAGCATGGTGTACTTCTTAAAGAAGAGTGTCTTGTTGATCATATGGTTGAGCATGGTGTACTTCTTAAAGAAGAGTGTCTTGTTGATCGTATGGTTGAGCATGGCGTACTTCTTAAAGAAGAGTGTCTTGTTGATCGTATGGTTGAGCATGGTGTACTTCTTAAAGAAGAGTGTCTTGTTGATCGTATGGTTGAGCATGGTGTACTTCTTAAAGAAGAGTGTCTTGTTGATCATATGGTTGAGCATGGTGTACTTCTTAAAGAAGAGTGTCTTGTTGATCGTATGGTTGAGCATGGCGTACTTCTTAAAGAAGAGTGTCTTGTTGATCGTATGGTTGAGCATGGCATACTTCTTAAAGAAGAGTGTCTTGTTGATCGTATGGTTGAGCATGGCGTACTTCTTAAAGGAATGTTTATTCAAGTTACGCCATTTTTTTCTCCGTCAACAAGGGTTACGATTTCAAATGTACTGCCGTTTATTCCAAATGAGCTATTGGAGCGCGAGTTATTGCGCTTTGGGAAGTTCGCCAGTTCAATTAAGGTTGTCACGTTGGGTTGCAAACACCCGGCGTTGATGTCATTTCGGCGACAGGTGTTTGTTTTTGGACTCACCGGAGCAGACTTTAGCGTTATCGTTTAAAATCAAGTATGACAATAGACTGTATATGGTTTATGGGAGTACGGGTAGTCAACTGTGTTTTGAGTGTGGGGATGTTGGTCATAAGCGACATGCTTGCCCGAAAAGGGAGAAGGCAGAGGGAGGGGTGCAGGTGGTCATCGTAACGCCTGGGCCCACTGATGTAGGGACAGGTGGACCGACAGCGGTAGAGCAGCCACAAGCACCTGTTGCTGAGGAACAAGTTATCCGTGTTGAGGGCACAGATTTGCAACTTCTATTAGAGGGAAATGTTATGCAGCAGAACATTTTTGTTGTAGAAGGTAAGGATGTATCTGAAGAGCCAGTTCCTCAGACTGGTGAGCAGGTGCCCAGTACGAGTGCTGGGGTAAAGGAGGGGGTTCATGTGGAGCTAGGCTCCGAGGTAGTGGAGGAGATGTCCACTACGAGTAATGGGGTACAGGAGGGGGTTGATGTGGAGCTAGGCTCCCAGGGAGTGGAGGAGATGCCCACTACGAGTAATGGGATACAGGAGGGGGTTCATGTGGAGCTAGGAGCCTGGTACTAGTGATGGGGTGCAAGTGGGGTGTGTTGAAAGGGATGTGGTAGAGGGGAGTCAGTTGTCTGTGGCCTCAGCTGAGGAGGATCAGGAGAAGGATAGGGATATCTCTTTTGATATGATAGCAGCTGGTGAGGACTCAATTTACGATCTAGAGGAGGTAAATGGGTTTCTGGATCCGACTTTTGGGAAATCTGTCAAATTGGCAGATTATTTTGATGTTGATAAGTTTGTGAGGTCAGCTGTGATGTTACAGAAGACAGTGGGGTTAGACCAATTGAGTGAGAAGAAGCAGTTTCGCTTGAGGAAATTTGTTACTGCTCTTGCAGCAGCAAAAGGTGGTGGGAAACGTGGTCAGGTTCACAAGAGAAGATTAAAACAATGATGATGATCATGCTTCATAGGGTGTCTTTTTTCTCTTTAGTTTCTCTGTGGGCTCTTCTGCTTTTCTTTTCTCTTTTCTATATGGAGGTACTAAGGGTAGGTTCTCTCAATATGAATGGGGGAAGGGACAGGAATAAGAGGGCTTGGGTATTAGAAGTAATAAAACAGAAAAGGCTTAATGTAGTTTCCCTACAGGAGACACATAGTGATGAGGAAAATTAGGTTGACTGGGGTATGTGGTGGGAGGGGCAGCATATACTCAGTCATGGTACTAATTTCAGTGCTGGGGTGGCAATCTTGTTATCCTCAGGTTTAGGGGTGTTTGTGGTATCAACAACAGAGATTGTCAAGGGTCGGGTTTTATTGGTCAAGGTGGATTTAATGTTTATTCTTTTATTTTTTTGAATGTTTATGCTCCTAATGAGGGTACAGAGCGTGTTGCTGTATTTGATCAAATAAAGGAAACCTTAAGACAGTGTGACCAAGAGGGGTGTATGGTTTTATGCGGGGAGTGGAACAGTACAGTGGATTTTACTGTTGATCGCACTGCTGAAGAACCTCACCTGCGGTCAGCCACTTGCCTGTCTGGCCTATTAACTGAATTTGAGCTTTCTGATGTGTGGAGAGTAAGGAATGCTAAATTTAGGCAGTACACATGGCTAAAAGTTAATGAAGGTCGTGTCAGTGCAGCAAGGTTAGACAGGTTGTATGTATCTGAGCAATACTCTAGTATGGTTGGAAGGTGTGCCATTTCTCCTGTGGGTTTCTCTGATCATCATATTGTTACTGTTGATATACACTTGTCCTGTCCACGAAGGTCATCACCTTACTGGTATTTTAATGTTACATTATTACATGATGTCATGTTTTGTGAAAGGTTTTTGTTGTTTTGGGTAAAATGGAGGGTTACAAAAGGGAATTTTGAGTCCTTGAGACAATGGTGGGAGGTTGGGAAGACCCAAATACGATTGTTTTGTCAACAGTATACTGCTCTGTCTCGTATTGAAGTGAAAGAGACTATCAAGGCCCTTGAACAGGACATCAAGTCTATTGAATTGAAGCTGCTCACTCAGAACGACCCTTGACTAGTCATGAACTTACAGGACAAGAGACATGAACTGAGGTCGTTTTTGCATGAAAGGGTGAAAGGGTTTTGAGTGAAGGGTGCCTTGATTAGGTCTCGTTTCGCTTCCCTGAAGGTTATAGATGCTCCTAGCGCTTTTAAAAAAACCTAGGACAGTCGACATTGCAACATAAACAGATGGTCTGCCTTCGTCTCCCTGATGGGAAGGTGACCACGGATGACAGTGAAATGCGTCAACATGCCGTGGATTTCTACTCGGCCCTCTATAAGGAGGAGGATTGTGACTCTCTGTGTACTTTGGAGACCTGTTGCTTTGCTGTGTGCAGAATACAAAATTGTTTCTAAATGTCTCTCAAACAGGTTGAAAGAGTATCTGGGATTGTTGGTCCACAAGGACCAGTCCTACTGTGTACCTGATCGCTCTTTTGTTGATAACTTGTTTCTGATAAGAGATATTTTAGACCATTGTAAACAGTCTGATGTAAATGTGGGTTTACTTTCTTTGGATCAAGAGAAGGCTTTTGATCGTGTGGACCACCATTATTTGTTTAAAACGATGAAAGCCTTTGGGTTTGGGGATGTTTTTTTGTCTTGGATGAATTTACTGTATGCTGGGGCCTCGTGTATGGTGAAGGTGTGGGGTGGTTTGAGTTGCCCCATCCCTGTTCAAAGGGGCATCAGGCAGGGATACCCAATTTCAGGGCAGTTATATAGTCTGGCGATTGAACCAATGCTTTGTTTTTTAAGAGCGAAGCTTACAGGTTTCTCTGTGCCAGGTGTAATGAAGGGTCCCACAATAGCACTGTCTGCACATGCAAATGACGTGACAGTTTTTATTACAGGGGGTGAAGCGCTGTGGGCAGGTCAACTTCAGATGGGGTCTGCTCCACGGTTACCAGGGGGGCTTCAGTGGGGCAGAGATGGGATGAAGACTTTGGGGGGTTTTCTAGGCTCCGATCTCTTTCAGAAAAATAACTGGGAGGGCCAGACTGTCACGGTGGAAATGGGCGCTGCCCCAGCTGTCTTATAGGGGAAGGGTACTGGTAGCTATAATCTTGCTGCCTCTACCCTGTGGCACAGACTAATGATTTTGCAGCCACCAAAGGGTCTGATACAAGAGCTTCAGAGGACCCTTGGCAATTTCTTCTGGTCCGGACAACACTGGATTAAAGCTGCAGCCCTGTACCTGCCACTGCACGAGTGTGGGCAAGGCCTGGTGGACATTTCCTCTAGGATCATGGCTTTCCGACTTCATGCAGCCCAGAGACTGTTGTACAGTGATGGTTCTAGCTGGGTAGACACAGCCTACACACTGATGAGGAGAGCGGGCTCTTTGGGATTAGACAAGCACGTTTTCCTCTTAAAGCTGGAGGGGGGTGAGTTGCCTGGCTTGACTCCATTTTATGAGTCTGTTATGCAGGCTTGGAGGGTTCTTGTCAAGTCCCGTAAGGCCTGCACGCCACCAGGGATGTGGCTTTTTGAAGAGCCTCTTTTTTTAAAACACTGCCATCCAGTCCCGTGCTCTGGGTTCAGCCAGCCTACGTTCATGTCTGCTAGGCGTGGGGTGTACCAAGCTGGGTCATCTGATGCGGAGCAGGAGCAGATCGTTGGAGGAGCTGGGAGAAAGAGCAGGGATCCGATCATCTCGCCTACTGAGGAAGGTTGTCACTGAGGTTTGTGACTCCTTGCCAGTACTTCATCTGCAGTATGTGACTGACACTTCCAAATCTGATCGGTGGAAAAAGGGTCTGGATTATATGTTCCCTGCACTGACTGTTAGTGCTGCGATGGGGGCATTCGAGGAGGACATGGGGATGCTGCTTTCCTTCCATACCCCGGAGCTGGGGGAGTTCAACGAGGTGGGAAAGAAGGCCATGTACAGAATATGTGTAAAGGTGTCCCATGCCTCTTCCCTGGAAGGGGTAAAATTGACTAGGTGGACGGGTGTGCTTGGTCCAGGTGCCCCCCAAAAGGCTGTTGGCGATCATTATACAAACTGCCTATTGATAAGAGGATAGCTGACCTCCAATGGAGGATAATACATGGAGCGATAGGCACCAACATGCATCTGGTACACCTGGATCCTACTGTTGGGGAGGGGTGTCCATTGAGTCTGAAACTCTGCACATCTGTTTTTACAGTGTCCCAGGTTGGTCGGGATGATTGACCTGATCACTAATTGGTTCTCAGCATTGGGAGAGGTTTTCTCTTCCCAACTGTATATATTTGGGCCAAAGTACAGGTATAGTCAAAGGGTGTAGTTGTGTTGCTTAATTTTGTGTTAGGGGCAGCAAAATTAGCGATATGGAAGACCCGAAAGAACAGTATTCAGGGACATGGGTCTGTGGATGTGGTAGGAATGCTGGAGGGAATGTTGGCAGCGAGACTGAGGTTTGAGTTTGCTTATTATAAACTTGTCAACAATATTGATCTGTTTATGAGTATATGGGGTATTCAGAGGTTGTTGTGTTTAGTTACTGTGGAGGAGGAATTGGAGTTGTGTTTTTAATTGGTGTGTAACTATGGTTTTGTATGAGTATTTATTGTGTTGTGGGCTCCCAGACCCAATAAAGATTATTTAAAACTCAAACTCTCTCTCTCTCGCTCTCTCTCTCGCTCACTCTCCTGCTCACTCTCTCACTCCCTCCCTCGCTCACTCTCTCGCTCTCGCTCTCTCTCACTCTCACTCTCACTCTCTCTCTCTCTCTTTCTTTCTCTCTGTCTCTCTCTCTCGCTCTCGCTCTCTCTCACTCTCACTCTCTCTCTGTCTCTCTTTCTTTCTCTCTCTGTCTCTCTCTCTCGCTCTCTCTCGCTCTCTCTCTCTCTCTCTCTCTCTCTGTCTCTCTTTCTTTCTCTCTCTCTCTCTCTCTCTCGTCTCTCTCTCTCTCTTTCTCTCTCTCTCGCTCTTTCTCTTTCTTCTCTTTCTCTTTCCCTTTCGCTCTCTCTCTCTCTCTCTCTCGCTCTCTCTCGCTCTCTCGTTCTCTCTCTTGTTCTCGCTCTTTCGCTTTCTCTTTCCCTTTCTTTCTCTCTCTGTCTCTCGCTCTCGCTCTCTCATTCTCTCTCGTTCTCGCTCTTTCTCTTTCTCTTTCCCTTTCTCTCTCTCTCTGTCTCTCGCTCTCGCTCTCTCTCGCTCTCTCTCTCTCTCTCTCTCTCTCTCTCTCTCTCTCGCTCTTTCTCTTTCTCTTTCTCTTTCCCTTTCTCTCTCTCTCTGTCTCTCTCTGTCTCCCTCTCTCTCATATTAAGACTAATCTTCTCCACCTTTTGCTAGACACTAATCCTCAATGGATAAACACATAACTGAATCTGTACATCTTATTCCAAATGAGACAAGATGGCTGGTTGGAGGGTCAATCTCTTGGGATCTTATTTGCCTGTAATTTAATTCTAACGGTCAGATCAAACGCATTGCTCTCCTCTAAAAGCTTGTATAACCTCTTAGGGAGGAGGGGAGAAACCTCCGGAGATTCCCTTAAGGAGCAGGAAAGACTAAATCGAAATCTGAAATAGGAGTGAATTTACATGTTTAGCTGTCTTTGTACCACACCAAGAGATAGGTAGGTCAGCTCGAATTGATGGATTGCATAATCCAGGATGATTTGAGATTCAACCCGAGATGCAGTCTGTCAACATTAGTGGCTATGTGTGTGTTTGTGCATGTGTTTTTTTGTGTGTGTAAATGCGGCCGTGCATCTGTGTATCTGTGCATGTGTGCATGCGAGTGTGGGACATTAAAGCTTGTTGAATCAATTTACGGCCTCAGCGCTGTAGAGACATTCTTTGCCATGCGTCTGTGCAAAGTTAATCTGTTAAAACCCCAAGGCACGTACTCACCGCATCAGCCACCAACAACATGGAGACAGGACCAGCCGTGTTTTGTTCACAACACCGCTGCATTGACTTCCTGCCTGGGTGTGATGTGTAACTGTCACCATGGAGACAGGACCAGCAGTGTTTTGTTCACAACACCGCTGCATTGACTTCCTGCCTGGGTGTGATGTGTAACTGTCACCATGGAGACAGGACCAGCCGTGTTTTGTTCACAACACCGCTGCATTGACTTCCTGCCTGGGTGTGATGTGTAACTGTCACCATGGAGACAGGATCAGCCATGTTTTGTTCACAACACCGCTGCATTGACTTCCTGCCTGGGTGTGATGTGTAACTGTCACCTTGGAGACAGGACCAGCCGTGTTTTGTTCACAACACCGCTGCATTGACTTCCTGCCTGGGTGTGATGTGTAACTGTCACCTTGGAGACAGGACCAGCCGTGTTTTGTTCACAACACCGCTGCATTGACTTCCTGCCTGGGTGTGATGTGTAACTGTCACCATGGAGACAGGACCAGCCGTGTTTTGTTCACAACACCGCTGCATTGACTTCCTGCCTGGGTGTGATGTGTAACTGTCACCATGGAGACAGGATCAGCCGTGTTTTGTTCACAACACCGCTGCATTGACTTCCTGCCTGGGTGTGATGTGTAACTGTCACCATGGAGACAGGACCAGCAGTGTTTTGTTCACAACACCGCTGCATTGACTTCCTGCCTGGGTGTGATGTGTAACTGTCACCATGGAGACAGGACCAGCCATGTTTTGTTCACAACACCGCTGCATTGACTTCCTGCCTGGGTGTGATGTGTAACTGTCACCATGGAGACAGGATCAGCCATGTTTTGTTCACAACACCGCTGCATTGACTTCCTGCCTGGGTGTGATGTGTAACTGTCACCATGGAGACAGGACCAGCAGTGTTTTGTTCACAACACCGCTGCATTGACTTCCTGCCTGGGTGTGATGTGTAACTGTCACCATGGAGACAGGATCAGCCATGTTTTGTTCACAACACCGCTGCATTGACTTCCTGCCTGGGTGTGATGTGTAACTGTCACCATGGAGACAGGATGTGTAACTGTCGATTCCCACATTAATGGCGTGATCACGTGTGAACAGACGAAGATGATTGGACGTTCCATGTTGCACTCTGTATCAACAAGCTGCTTTAGGCTAACAAAACATTTTCCAAGTTCCAACAATTCGTCTCAGGGAGTGAAATGAAGGCATTAAGTTGAAGAACACATCTTGTTTAACGTCTAATGCTAATGTTTGGAACAAGATCTCTCTCAGTCTCTCGATCACCATGTGATAGACATTGAACAAGCCATTCTTTATTCATTACTATTTTCGCTTGCGATTCATTCCTTCTTCTGAACTCGAAGCTCATTCACCCCCCCCACCCAACGTGTTTTAGAAAAACAAACATTTTAACTGGAGAGACCTAGCTCGGCCCCATATTGAATAGATGACAGCATATAACACCGGCTCCTTTTCTTCTCTTCTGGTCCCTGAAAAGCCTCCCTCCCCCATTCTGCATTAATGGCCACATGCAAGTTTAAAAGCATTTCAATCAATGAGACTGAGCTCCCTAATGGAGCCCTTCTTTCAGGAAGCCGAGCTGAAATATATGTTTGCATTACACGGACCAAATTGCAGCGGGCACTCACTCTGCCGCCTGTTAAAATGAGAGGTGCGTGGCCTGTATGAGAGTGGAGAAAGACAAGAAAGAAACTAAATGCCGTTGAGAGGTAGCTAGCTGGAGCCAGGAAGAGAATAGCTCAGCCCATTTCTCTCTACCTTGTTTTCCTTCAGTGTGTTTAATAGCTGTGCGTTAAGGTGACGATGGTGGATGATGAAGATGGTCATGATGATGATGATGTACCTATGAGGATGTCCCAGCAGAAATGAGGACCCCTCGTAACTGGAATCTGAGCTTGGTTAAGACAGGGAAACATTCAAGCCGGGGTTATTATCCAAAGTGACCCCTTAACAACAACAACAACAACAACAACAATAACAAAACAACAACAGCAACAACAACAACAACAACAACAACACAAGTATTTTCAAATGAAACGTCAGTTAAACTAAACAAGGGGGGGGGTATGAATCCTAAAGCAAGGCTGAACGGTGCACTCAAACAGAGAGACATTTGAAAACCAAAAAGTGTGGCTCTGCAGGGAGTGAAGGAGGAAGGGAAGACTGCCATCAAACTCCTCGACAGTCACCGACAGAGTAGAGTAGGGCTGCTTCTTTAATTAAACAGGTGTTACAGTCACCGGCAGAGTAGAGTAGGGCTGCTTCTTTAATTAAACAGGTGTTACAGTCACCGACAGAGTAGAGTAGGGCTGCTTCTTTAATTAAACAGGTGTTACAGTCACCGACTGAGTAGAGTAGGGCTGCTTCTTTAATTAAACAGGTGTTACAGTCACCGACAGAGTAGAGTAGGGCTGCTTCTTTAATTAAACAGGTGTTACAGTCACCGACAGAGTAGAGTAGGGCTGCTTCTTTAATTAAACAGGTGTTACAGTCACCGACAGAGTAGAGTAGGGCTGCTTCTTTAATTAAACAGGTGTTACAGGACAGAGTAGAAAGGGCTGCTTCTTTAATTAAACAGGTGTTACAGTCACCGACAGAATAGAGTAGGGCTGCTTCTTTAATTAAACAGGTGTTACAGTCACCGCAGAGTGAGAGGGCTGCTTCTTTAATTAAACAGGTGTTACAGTCACCGACAGAGTAGAGTAGGGCTGCTTCTTTAATTAAACAGGTGTTACAGTCACCGACAGAGTAGAGTAGGGCTGCTTCTTTAATTAAACAGGTGTTACAGTCACCGGCAGAGTAGAGTAGGGCTGCTTCTTTAATTAAACAGGTGTTACAGTCACCGACAGAGTAGAGTAGGGCTGCTTCTTTAATTAAACAGGTGTTACAGTCACCGGCAGAGTAGAGGGGCTGCTTCTTTAATTAAACAGGTGTTACAGTCACCGGCAGAGTAGAGTAGGGCTGCTTCTTTAATTAAACAGGTGTTACAGTCACCGACAGAGTAGAGTAGGGCTGCTTCTTTAATTAAACAGGTGTTACAGTCACCGACAGAGTAGAGTAGGGCTGCTTCTTTAATTAAACAGGTGTTACAGGCGATGAGAAAGCTTTCAGATAATGTGGTTTAAATAATTCCTGTTAAAGCTGGAGTTTAAGAATACCTGCTGTCACTAAGCGGGTGTGGGTGGGGGTGTCTTTGTGTGTGTGGGGGTGTCTTTGTGTGGGTGGGGGGTGTCTTTGTGTGGGTGGGGGGTGTCTTTGTGTGGGTGGGGGTGTCTTTGTGTGGGTGGGGGTGTCTTTGTGTGGGTGGGGGGTGTCTTTGTGTGGGTGGGGGGTGTCTTTGTGTGGGTGGGGGGGGTGTCTTTGTGTGGGTGGGGGGTGTCTTTGTGTGGGTGGGGGGTTGTCTTTGTGTGGGTGGGAGGGTGTCTTTGTGTGGGTGGGGGGGGGTGTCTTTGTGTGGGTGGGGGTTGTCTTTGTGTGGGTGGGGGGGGTTGTCTTTGCGTGGGTGGGGGGTATCTTTGTGTGGGTGGGGGTGTCTTTGTGTGGGTGGGGGGTGTCTTTGTGTGGGTGGGGGGTGTCTTTGTGTGGGTGGGGGGGGTGTCTTTGTGTGGGTGGGGGGGTGTCTTTGTGTGGGTGGTTGGGTGTGAATGTATGACAGGTGGTGTGGCGTTTAAATATTTTTGCTGGAAAGAAAACCAGCCATTCGACGTCTCAACTCTCTCCATTCAGTCTGTTTTTAATGACTTTTCATTCCATTCTATTTCTCTGTCTTTGTGATCCAACAATCTCTCCAATAAGCAACATTTTGTGGCTGAGTTTTACATGTTCTTAGTTCCAGCAGAAGTAATTAAATAATCTAATTTCGAGCACTTTCAATATACTTTACTTTGCTTCTTTTTTTTTTTAGGAATTGTAATTCAATCAAGACTAGATGGTCTGCCCTCTTCCATATCCTGGGTTTTTACTGTATTCTTACCCACAGAAGAAATGGTACCTGGGGGCAAACGCTAGATATTGCAGGAATGAAGGTTTGAGAGAGTATGTTTGTGAAGATGTACAATGCCGTGAAAAAGTATTTGTCCTATTTCTGTTTTTTTTTTCTCAAATTTTTGCATATTTTTTAGTTATATTTAATGTTATTAGATCTTCAACCAAAACCTAATATCAAATAAAGGGAAACAGTTTACAAATAACAAAACAAATATATACTTATTATATCTATTTAATTAACAAAGTTATGCAACACCCAGTTCCCCTGTGTGAAAAAGTAATTGTTCCTTTATACTCAATAACTGGTTGTTCCACCTTTAGCTCCTGTAGTTGTTGTATTTTCCCCCAAGCCATAAGACTCCTGAACAGGTAATCAAATGGTTACCTGGACTATTTGCATTGTGTGTGTCCCCCACCCAGCTGCTGCTACTCTCTGTTTATCTTATATGCATAGTCACTTGAACTATACATGCATGTACATACTACTGAAAATTGGCCCAACCAATCAGTGCTCCCGCACACTGGCTAACCGGGCTATCTGCATTGTGTCCCGCCACCCACCAATCCCTATTTTTACGCTACTACTACTCTCTGTTCATCATATGTGCATAGTCGCTTTAACTATATCTACATGTACATACTACCTCAATCAGCCTGACTAACCGGTGTCTGTATGTAGCCTCGCTACTGTTATAGCCTCGCTACTGTTATAGCCTCGCTACTGTTGTACCCTCGCTACTGTTATAGCCTCGCCACTGTATATAGCCTCTCTACTGTTTATAGCCTCGCTACTGTTGTAGCCTCGCTACTGTTATAGCCTCGCTACTGTATATAGCCTCACTACTGTTTATAGCCTCGCTACTGTTGTAGCCTCGCTACTGTATATAGCCTCTCTACTGTATATAGCCTCTCTACTGTATATAGCCTCTCTACTGTATATAGCCTCTCTACTGTATATAGCCTCGCTACTGTTATAGCCTCTCTACTGTATATAGCCTCTCTACTGTATATAGCCTCGCTACTGTATATAGCCTCGCTACTGTATATAGCCTCTCTACTGTATATAGCCTCTACTGTATATAGCCTCTTTACTGTTTATAGCCTCGCTACTGTTGTAGCCTCGCTACTGTTATAGCCTCGCTACTGTATATAGCCTCTCTACTGTTTATAGCCTCGCTACTGTATATAGCCTCGCTACTGTTATAGCCTCGCTACTGTATATAGCCTCTCTACTGTTTATAGCCTCGCTACTGTATATAGCCTCGTTACTGTTATAGCCTCACTACTGTCATAGCCTCACTTCTGTCATAGCCTCGCTACAGTTGTAGCCTCGCTACTGGTATAGCCTCGCTAATGGTGTAGCCTCGCTAATGGTATAGCCTCTCTACTGTATACTGTATATAGCCTCTCTACTGTATATAGCCTCTCTACTGTTATTTTCAATTGTCTTTTTACTGTTTTTATTTCTTTACTTACCTATTGTTCACCTAATCCCTTTTTTTGCACCATTGGTTAGAGCCTGTAAGTAAGCATTTTGCTGTAAGGTCTACATCTGTTGTCTTCGGGGCGCACATGACAAATAAACTTTGATTTGATTTGATCAGTCTCTCATAACCAGTTATTGAGTGTAAAGCGGGAAAATTCGTTTCACACAGGGGAACTGGGTGTTACATAACTTTGTCTGAATTAAATAAATATGCAATTGTGTTATTTGTTTACTCAGGTTCCCTTTATGTAATATTTGGTTTTGGTTGAAGATATGACCACATTCAGTATTAAAAATATACAAAAGTAGAGATAAATTGAAAGGGGGGAAATCACAGCAGTGCCCTTCAATAGTACACAAAAAAGGCCACATGTTTATTTCTCTTATCTTAAAATCATTTATTCAATAAAGTTAAGAACATATTGGTGATATAGTTAGGTTATTTATCCCCCCCCCCCAAAAAAAAAACTGCTATAAAGATATCATTATCATTATTTATTAACAAAGGCATAAAGATGTTGATGAAGAAGGAACATTTGCCTCGGGATCTATCCCATTCACGTTCTTAGTACACAATTATCGATTTTATAACACAGTATGCCTATACATTAATAGGCAATACACTTTTTTTTTTAAAGAAAATGCACTGAACCAAAAAAAAAACTTGATTTTTGATGAATCTCTCAGCTCGTTTTCAAGTCCTCTGGAGGTTACAGTCCTAACACGCTGCCGCCAACGTTTGCATTGCAAATGAAGGCATAAACTGGGTCAAGACGCCAGCAGAGTAAGTAGACCTTTTTGTAGTAAAATAAAGGTTAAATAAATAAAAGACCTACAACACCTACGGTAGGCCTACATTATATCTAAACATATTTGTTTAATCTCTACATGTAGATCTCCTGATTTAAACCCGATCAAACTCGTTTGACATCAAGTGAAAACATTAATCCGTAATGATACAATTCTCCGCTACCCTCCTTCTTGGCAAAAGTCTATTGTCCCACTAATAGCCAATATGGATGGATTAATTACAGTCATTTACCATTCTCATTCTCAGACTGGACACGTTGTTTGCAGAGTTCATGATCTCATTTTCAAGTCCTTATTTAAAAAATAACGATATTTTGGAGATTATTTCATTTTCAAACAACTGAAAGTGAGCAGTTGTAATCTGAATGAAGGGAAAAAGGCCATTCTTGAACATAGGGTGAGACAATAGACCCTTTTAATTTTGTCTGGCTTTGCCATTCCAAATACAACTGAATACGTTTTGCTCATATAATTTACACAGGTCGCTCTCCGCCTGACTCTCCACCAATGCCGCCTGGCAATTAACCAAAAACACATCTACCGTGGGATTCCATTTCCAGCGAGACTATTCAAGCCATCGACTCACTGATGGTTGAAGATGATGAGCGACCGGAAAAGTCTGGAATCTGTGTGCTGCAAAACTTTTGTATGACTGACGCCTTTAGTGAGAGGTCTAAAAGCTGAAATATTTAATCATTTCTGCCCTCCGAATTCATATTCATTATATAAATAGGCCCATGTGCACCTTCATCAGATGAAACGCAACATGTCAGCTATTGCGATTTAATTCACGAATGCATAAAATCATGTGCATGCAGACAGAGGAATAGCAATTCTTACTCTATTGTTCTACATTAAATCAGATTCTTCCTCCTCATCATTCAGTTGAACGAAATTCAATTTTGTAGTCGTGCACAATTATCAGTTTCTATTTGGTTTGTATCGCTCCTTCGTTGTCAGGTAGAGACTCATTAAGCCTTGGGACCCAAAGCATAATCAGTGCTCTAGCTCCCCCTTCTGGTGGTCTGGAGAAATGAAGCAGTGACGCAGGGTACCGTACTAAACCACAACCTCTAAGTCCCGCGGCATAATCTGATAACTTTTGAGGAACCACTGTAGGATCGTAATTTGATCACTCTATTGTTGCTGCAGTTTTTTTTCACAGCAGGAAATGCTAACGTTTAGTGTATTTGAGGTTTAAGGAGGCTCCTGCAGTTTCCACTTTAAAATGTCAAACTTGATATTCCGTTACGAAAAGCATATCAACCCTTACAAAAAAATGTCCATGAATTATAATCCATATAATAAATCCCATATCCTGTTGCTGCAGGACTATTTCCCTGCTGTAACAAAGTTGCTCAAATTATGATTCTACTTATTTACATTAAAACAATGTATTTAAAAAAAAACATTTTACCCAAGGTAGATATACTGCACAAGCTAGTTCCTGTCTTCAGTGAATTTCAATTTCAATCTGTCACGCTCTAACCTTAGAGATCCTTATTATTCTCTATGTTTGGTCAGGTCAGGGTGTGACTCGGGTGGGAAAGTCTTTGTTTTCTATGTCTTTGTTTTTGGCCGTGTGTGTGTGTGTGTGTGTGTGTGTGTGTGGTTCCAAATCAGAGGCAGCTGTCTATCGTTGTCTCTGATTGGGGATCACATATAAATTGTCATTTTCCATTTGGCTTTTGTGGGATCTTGTTTTCTGTTTAGTGTCTCTACCTGACAGAACTGTGCGCTTTCGTTTTTTTCACTTTGTTATCTTTTGATGTCATCAATAAAAGTACGATGTACGCTGCGCCGTGGTCTCCTTCTCCCAACGAGCGCCGTTACAAGAGCGTCAATGTATGCAACAGGCTTTCCCAGGGCGTGCAACGATAATGAGTTTAATATCCGCCATATCATATAACCTACAAGTACATTAACATACCGTACGTTACCTTAACAAGTCATACATTGGCAGGGCCTTCAGGGCTATGTGATCCATCAGAGACGTGCTATGTATATGATTTGCATGATGTGGTGCCATGTAGAGTGTAGCATGATACAAAGTGATTTTCCATGCTTCCCTTGTCAGCCAGTGACCTTGTGTTCCGATGTGATGACGTAATATTCTCTCCATAGGTAGATACTCCTAGAATGTTATTAATTACAACCCACGCTACAGTTAAAACGTTACATATTTAAAGAGACGTAAAGCACTGGAGTGGTGGGTTGACACATGTTACAAAAACATTGGCACTGTACAATATAACAGAAACATATGCTCGTAGGAGGGCCATAGACTTTATTAATGCACCTGTGAGTAGGACAGTTATATCACCGTACTCTATAAGCACATACTCTTTAAGCCTAGTGTTTAGAGCGTTGGACTAGTAACCGGAAGGTTACAAGTTCAAATCCCCGAGCTGACAAGATATACAAATCTGTCGTTCTGCCCCTGAACAGGCAGTTAACCCACTGTTCCTAGACCAGTTAACCCACTGGCCAGTTAACCCACTGTTCCTAGACCAGTTAACCCACTGGCCAGTTAACCCACTGTTCCTAGACCAGTTAACCCACTGGCCAGTTAACCCACTGTTCCTAGACCAGTTAACCCACTGGCCAGTTAACCCACTGTTCCTAGACCAGTTAACCCACTGGCCAGTTAACCCACTGTTCCTAGACCAGTTAACCCACTGGCCAGTTAACCCACTGTTCCTAGACCAGTTAACCCACTGGCCAGTTAACCCACTGTTCCTAGACCAGTTAAACCACTGGCCAGTTAACCCACTGTTCCTAGACCAGTTAACCCACTGGCCAGTTAACCCACTGTTCCTAGACCAGTTAACCCACTGGCCAGTTAACCCACTGTTCCTAGGCCGTCATTGAAAATAAGAATTTGTTCTTAACTGACTTGCCTGGTTAAATAAAGGTAAAATAAACAGAAATAAATAAGTAAAACATGTTGTAGTCACACACACACGCAGTGGTGGGCCGTCAGGGCCAGCAAGGCCTTCTCTGCTGGCCTAAACATCATCAGAATATAATCTTTTTTTAAATATTTTTTCCCACAAATATGTATTAAATTATTCTCCAGAGTAAGAGTTATACTCTTCATTTCATAGCTTTCCTCTTGGTTGCACTGCTTCCAGCCCCAGGTTGAGAATTGGAGGGCTGGTCTTTATGTTAGATCTTTTATCCAATCATATTCAGCCATCATGTGTTGCCAGGGGTCTAAAATCTGCCCTCAGGCCTTCAGAATCAACAGTGCGGGCGCTTGTAGCTTAAATTGAATGGAAATTAAAATTTAGTGTCAACCAATCAGCTATAGAGTTGGCTATTGTACGCCTGCTGACTGGCTCCAGTGTTACACAGGAGCCAGCTAGCAGGCGTAGTGCGTGGACGTCTTTTGATTGGATTACCAATATTGAGAGGCAGGTCCTATATGGGCAGGTCAATGCAGAACCTCAGAACTAGGAAACTGAATTTGATAAACAAATTAATTTGCGTCTACTAAGCTGTTTTTTCAACCCACAATGGAGGAAGGAGAAGATATCGATTTGGTCGAGGATATAATTATAACGCCATTCTCAAGACAAACTTTTCAAGAAAAGTTAGACATTGTCAGGAGAGGTAGACGCCGACGCTACAAAGCCTGTCACAGGCGGGAAAGGGGTTCGTTTCACCACTTTCAAAGTTCCAACTACGAGCGCTATCAATGGCTCACAGGCTCCGAGAAGCACTGCAAACTGTGCTGCTGGGAATGCCTATTATTTGCAAGTGATCGATTTGGTGTTTGGAGCAACACTGGCTTTGCAAACTTAAGTTGTCTAACCAAGGCAGCAACGAGACACCAAAGTACGGCTGGGCACTTACAAGCAATGGTGCTTTTGAAAACTTTTGGGGACACCCGAGTGGATCTACAGCTCAACGAACAAGCGCGCAGGGCAACGGGAGCTGCACAATGAAAAGGGATTGTACTCTTCCCCTGCAATTCTCTGAATAAAAAATGTCAATTTCAAGGTGACGCAACACCTGGTTATACTGCGTTTCTGTCTAAATGTATAGTGTCTAGAGCCATGGCATCATAATGATGGTAATAAGAGGTGTATTAATTCGGGTGGGACTGTGTAGGACTTCACTGAAGGCCCATGCCCCAGGCCCACGGCACGCCACTGGACACACGGATACATTTCCAGGAATCACAATCCATTATTCTGGTGGTGGAGAGAAGAATGGGAGAGCTTAATAGTGGATACACATGTCTCACCAGCTAACTAGCTTAATAGTGGATACACATGTCTCACCAGCTAACTAGCTTAATAGTGGATACACATGTCTCACCAGCTAACTAGCTTAATAGTGGATACACATGTCTCACCAGCTAACTAGCTTAATAGTGGATACACATGTCTCACCAGCTAACTAGCTTAATAGTGGATACACATGTCTCACCAGCTAACTAGCTTAATAGTGGATACACATGTCTTACCAGCTAACTAGCTTAATAGTGGATACACATGTCTCACCAGCTAACTAGCTTAATAGTGGATACACATGTCTCACCAGCTAACTAGCTTAATAGTGGATACACATGTCTGACCAGCTAACTAGCTTGAAAGGGGATACATGTGTTAACTTTCTTAATAGTGGATACACATGTCTCACCAGATAACTAGCTTAATAGTGGATAAAATGTCTCACCAGCTAACTAGCTTAATAGTGGATACACATGTCTCACCAGCTAACTAGCTTAATAGTGGATACACATGTCTGACCAGCTAACTAGCTTGAAAGGGGATACATGTGTCTCACCAGTTGATAGTGGATAGACGTCTCACCAGTGAACTAGCTTGATAGTGGATAGACGTCAACACCAGTGAACTAGCTTGGTAGTGGATACATATGTCTCACAGCCAACCTGGACTCCGGGATAGACGTAACATGGTAAAAGTAAATCTGTCACACTTCAATTAGTATGATATATGTCCGTACGCTATGTATTAATTTGTGGATTTGTTAATCTGTTTCGTATAATATGACAATTCATTTGATATGTTACGAATTGCAATTTGCACAATATGTTATAAATTCCAATTTGTACAGCATGTTACGGAATGGAATTCGTGCAACATGTTACAAATTTGCTAAATGTTACAAATTCCAATTTGTGGTGGCTAACGCTAGGTAGGTGGCTAATGCTAACAATAACTAGGTTGCCAATGCTAACATTAGCTAGGTGGCTAAGGTTAGCTAGTCTCAGTGTTAGGGTAAAGGGTTAAGGTTAGGGTTAAGGTTAGGGTTAGGAGTAAGGTTAAAGGATTAAGGTTAGGGTCTGGGAATGGTTAGCTAACATGCTAAGTAGTTAAAAAGTAGTAAGCAGTTGCAAAGTTACTAATTAGCTATAATGCTAAAGTGGTCCGTGATGAGATTCAAACACACAATCTTTGGGTTGCTAGATGTTTGCGTTATATGCCCACCCATCCTCCCCAACCAATCACCCAACTTCGTTTTTGCCTTCAGTAATCTTCTGTCTTATGTAACATCCTAACCGGAACATATGATACTAATTTGAGTGTACATTTACTATGTCACATCTAGTCTATAAGACCAGGCTGCACCAGCTAACTAGCTTGATAGGGGATACATATGCCTCTCTAGCTAACTAGCTTGATAGGGGATATATATGTCTCTAGCTAACTAGCTTGATAGGGGATACATATGTCTCTAGCTAACTAGCTTGATAGGGGATACATATGTCTCTCAAGCTAACGAGCTTGATAGGGGATACATATGTCTCTAGCTAACTAGCTTGATAGGGGATACATATGTCTCTAGCTAACTAGCTTGATAAGGGATCCATATGTCTCTAGCTAACTAGCTTGATAGGGGATACATATGTCTCTAGCTAACTAGCTTGATAGGGGATACATATGTCTCTAGCTAACTAGCTTGATAGGGGATACATATGTCTCTAGCTAACTAGCTTGATAGGGGATACATATGTCTCTAGCTAACTAGCTTGATAGGGGATACATATGTCTCTAGCTAACTAGCTTGATAGGGGATACATATGTCTCTAGCTAACTAGCTTGATAAGGGATACATATGTCTCTAGCTAACTAGCTTGATAAGGGATCCATATGTCTCTAGCTAACTAGCTTGATAGGGGATACATATGTCTTTAGCTAACTAGCTTGATAAGGGATACATATGTCTCTAGCTAACTAGCTTGATAGGGGATACATATGTCTCTAGCTAACTAGCTTGATAGGGGATATACATGTCTCTAGCTAACTAGCTTGATAAGGGATACATATGTCTCTAGCTAACTAGCTTGATAAGGGATACATACAGTATGTCTCTAGCTAACTAGCACCCCCTACTGTTGAGTCTCTGCTGCCTTGTGCCTGGCCAACTTCACAACCCCAGCTGGGTGGTGTGCATGTGTGCGTGTGTGAGAGAGAGCATCAGGTATGCCCATAGAGGGAGGTCTCTAACCCTACGGTGTAGTAGACACTGTGGCTGCTCTGGTCACCCAAGTGTTACCATATAATTGTAGCAGTTTAAATACCACTGAGACTTATAATAGAATCTCTCTCTCTCCCTCTCTCTCTCTCTCTCTCTCTCTCTCTCTCGCTCTCTCTCTCTCCCCCTGTAGATATCTTTTTTTCAGAAATCACACTCACTTAATTACCACTGAAAAACAAACATACATGTCTTTATTCCCCAGAATTTACATTAGCAGTATTGCCCATCATTGCCCACCAGTGTAGTCAGTCAACATCAGTGAGCAGGAAGAAACATGATTGAGCATGGCCAATAGGGATGGCCCCAGTCAACAGTGTACAGCCACGAGGGAGGGGCTTCCATGAGCATGGCCAATGGGGATGGCCCCAGTCAACAGTATACAGCCACGAGGGAGGGGCTTCCATGAGTCCTGGACATGTCTCAGAGGCTGCATGATTAATGGAATGGATTTGGGAATGGGTTATTAACGAACATGGGAAATAACAACATTTGGCCCGTGCTGTTGTAAAAGTAGACAGGGCCACTTCAATTCAGTGTGTCTTTGTGTAATTAATATCCAGAAGAAAATAAGAGCTCATGGACTAAATTAGGAAAAGTTACATGCCGGCAAATGTGTGGCCTAAGGAAGAGCTAGATGCTACAATTAATAAAGTGTACTTTGGCAAAGAAAATAACCCACCACAAAGATATAGAAATATACACTACATTACCAAAAGTATGTGACACCTGCTTGTCGAAATCTCATTCTAAAATCATTGGCATTAATATGGAGTTGGTCCCCCCCTTTGATGCTACAACAGCCTCCACTCTTCTGGGAAGGCTTTCCACTAGATGTTGGAACATTGCTGCGGGGACTTGCTTCCATTCAGTCACAAGAGCATTAGTGAGGTCGGGCACTGACGTTGAACGATTACGCCTGGCTCGCAGTCGGCATTCCAATTTATCCCAAAGGTCTTCGATGGGGTTAAGGTCAGGGCTCTATGCAAGCCAGTCAAGTTTTTCCACACCAATCTCGACAAACTATTTCTGTGTGGACCTTGATTTGTGCACATTGTCATGCTGAAACAGGAAAGGTCCTTCCCCATACTTTCACCACAAAGTTGGAAGTACAGAATCATAAATAATATTATTTAATTTTGTTGTGTTAAGATTTACCTTCACTGGAACTAAGGGGCCTAGCCCAAACCATAAAAAAATCATTATTCCTCCTCCACCAAACTTTCAAATCAAATCAAATTGTTATTGGTCACATACACACGGTTAGCAGATGTTATTGTGAATGTAGTGAAATGTTTTCCATTTGGCACTATGCATTGGGACAGGTAGCGTCCTCCTGGCATCTGCTAAACCCAGATTTGTCCGTCGGACTGCCAGATGATGAAGAGTGATTCATCACTCCAGAGAACACTTTTCCACTGCTCCAGAGTCCAATGGCGGCGAGCTTTACACCACTCCAGCCGATGCTTGGCATTGCGTATGGTGATCTTAGGCTTGTGTGTGGCTGCTTGGGCATGGAATCACCTTTCATGAAGCTCTCGACTAACAGTTATTGTGTTGACATTGCTTCCAGACACAGTTTAGAACTCGGTAGTAAGTGTTGCAACCAAGGACAGACAATTTTTACGAGCTACGTGCTTCTGCACTCTGCGGTCCCGTCCTGTGATCTTGTGTGGTCTACCACTTCGTGGCTGAGCTGTTCTTGCGCCTAGACATTTCCGCTTCACAATAACAGCACTTACAGCTCCAGCAGGGCAGAAATCTGACAAACTGACTTGAAGGAAAGGTGGCATCCTATGACGTTGCCACATTAAAAGTCACTGAGCTCTTCAGCAAGGACATTCTACTACCAATGTTTGTCTATAGAGTTTGTTTGACTGTGTCCTCGATTTTATGCACATGCCACTAATGGGTGTGGCTGAAATAGGGGTGTCTCTAGTCTCACAACTTTGCTTTGTTAGCAATTCTTGTATCTCTGTTGGCTAGTGTGTGGATGGAGAGACGGAGAAAGGGGATATGGATGGAGAATGGAGAGAGGGAGAGGGAGAGAGGGGTTATATAGAGAGAGGGAAGAGAGATTGGTGGTATAGAGGTAGAGAGTGAGATATAGCAGGAGAGGAGAGAGGGGGAGAGAGGGAGAGAGAGAGAGCATTATTTTTATTTGCAATGGGAAATTGTTTTCAACTGTTGCCATTTCATCTCAGAAGGAGGAAATATCTTGAATATTTCTCATTTGGAATGAGTTCTCCATCAGCATCATCCCCATTACTACCACCATCATCATCATCACCACGACCAACATCATTATCATCACCACCATCATCACCACCACCATCATCATCATCACCACCACTATCATCATCATTGTTACCATCATCATCATCATCACCACCATCTTTATATAAAAAAAATGATATATTTGACTTTTTTTACCTTTATTTAACTAGGCAAATCAGTTAAGAACAAATTATTATTTACAGTGATGGACTCCTGTGGTGATGGGGGCTGGTATAAACATGTGTTTAACCAATTTGAAAAAACGCGCTCCAGCAGGTATATTTCACTGGTCACCCCCATAGCCAATTCCTCATTTGGCCGCCTTTCCTTCCAGTTCTCTGCTGCCAATGACTGGAACGAATTGCAAAAATTACTGAAGCTGGAGACTCATATCTCCCTCTCTAGCATTAAGCGCCAGCTGTCAGAGCAGCTCACAGATCCCTGCAACTGTACATAGACCATGTGTAAATAGCCCATCCAAATACCTCATCCCCAAACTGTTATTTTTTTAAATGTTTGCTCCTTTGCACCCCCGTATCTCTACTTGCACATTCATCTTCTGCACATCTATCACTCCAGTGTTTAATTGTTAAATTGTAATTATTTTTCCACTATGGCCTATTTATTGCCTTACCTCCCTCATCTTTCCTCATTTGCACACACTGTATATAGACTTTTCTATTGTGTTATTGACTGTATGTTTGTTTATTCCACGTGTAACTCTGGGTTGTTGTTTATGTCGCACTGCTTTGCTTTATCTTGGCCAGGTCACAGTTGTAAATGAGAACTAGTTCTCAACTGGCCTACCTGGTTAAATAAAGGTGAAATTTAAAAAATGACAAGAGACACCACAACATAAAGAGAGACCTAAGACAACAACACAGCATGGCAGTAACACATGACAACACAACATGGTAGCAACACAACATGGCAGCAGCACAACATGGTAGCAACACAAAACATGGTACAAACGTTATTGGGCAAAGACAACAGCACAAAGGGAAAGAAGGTAGAGACAACAATACATCACGCATAGGAGCCACAACTGTCAGTAATAGTGTAAATTATTTAGTCTTTGAATGAAGACATGGAGATAAAACTGTCCAGTTTGAGTGTTTTTTTGTAGCTCGTTCCAGTCGATAGCAGCAGCGAACTGGAAAGAGGAGCGACCCAGGGATGTGTGTGCTTTGGGGACTTTTAACAGAATGTGACTGGCAGAACAGGTGTTATATGTGGAGGATGAGGGCTGCAGTAGGTATCTCAGATTGTGGGGGAGTGAGGCCTAAGAGGGTTTTATAAATAAGCATCAAGCAGTGGGTCTTGCGACGGGTATACAGAGATGACCAGTTTACAGAGGAGTTTAGATTGCTGTTATGTGTCCTATAAGGACCATTGGTGGCAAATGCTCCAAATCTGGTATTGAATGGTAACCAACATCTAACCACTCGAGAATACCCTTATCTGCCGATCTATAAATTAGTTCTCGATAATCTAGCATAGGTAGGATGGTCATCTGAATCAGGGTTAGTTTGGCAGCTTGGGTGAAAGAGGAGTTATTACGATAGAGGAAACCAAGTCTAGATTTAACTTTAGCCTGCAGCTTTCATACTAGTGCTGAGAAAAGGACAGTGTACCAGCTGTTCCTACTCCCGAGTACTTGTATGAGGTGACTACCTCAAGCTCTAAACTCTCAGAGGTCGTAATCACACTGGTGGGGAGATGGGCATTCTTCTGACCAAACCACATGACCTTTGTTTTGTAGGTGTTCAGAACAAGGTCAAGGGCAGAGAAAGCGTGTTGGACATTAAGAAATCTTTGTTGTTGAGCGGTTAACACAAAATCAGGGGAGGGGCAGTTCAGTATAAGACTGTATCATCTGCATGTAAATGGATGAGAGAGCTTCCTACCGCCTGAGATATGTTGTAAATTGAGAAGAGTGTGGGGCCTAGGATCGAGCCTTGGGGTACTCCCTTGGTGACAGGCA
Source organism: Oncorhynchus tshawytscha (assembly GCF_018296145.1). NCBI lineage: Eukaryota > Metazoa > Chordata > Actinopteri > Salmoniformes > Salmonidae > Oncorhynchus > Oncorhynchus tshawytscha. Next base: position 32,312,773 of record NC_056443.1, on the reverse strand, counting down.
GTGGCTGAGACAGCGGATCATCTGACATTATACATTGCATTCTTTAAGAGAGGTAGTTAGCAAACCAGGACAAAGACAGCTCAGAGACAAAAATGATCCTTAGCTGGGCCACAAGATTGGAATGATCTACCGTCTCAAAAACATAGGCTAAGACAATAAAAATAACAGCACAACATTGATTAGAATTAAGGGTAATGGTGACATCATTTAGGACCTTAAAGGTTACAGTGACACACCCATAACCTGAGCAGAAAACAGATTTTGTACCAGAGAGTATACTATAGACATCAAGAAAGCCAGTCAGTTGATTGTTGACACATTTTTCCAGCACTTTTTGATATTTTTGGGGTAAAGTGTAAGGAGCTCCTTTAGCACCTCTGACCACCTTTAAGGAGACAATTTGTTAAGGCGCAGGGGGAAAAGAGGGAAATGTGACTACCTGTTGGACGGGCAAGGAGGCATGGCTGAGTCAAATAGTAATGCTGACTTAATGAAGTGGTGATTAAAGAGCTCAGACATGTGCTCCTTGTCAGTAACAACCACATCATCAACATTAAGGGACATGGGCTCCTTGTCAGTAACAACCACATCATCAACATTAAGGGACATGGGCTCCTTGTCAGTAACAACCACATCATCAACATTAAGGGACATGTGCTCCTTGTCAGTAACAACCACATCATCAACATTAAGGGACATGGGCTCCTTGTCAGTAACAACCACATCATCAACATTAAGGGACATGGGCAGCTGTGAGGAGAAGGGTTTATTCTCCAGGTCTTTAACCATTTTCCAGAACTTCTTGGGGTTCGACCCACAGAAAGAGAACTGCTCCTTAAAGTAATTTACTTTGGCCTTCCGGACAGCCTGAGTGCACTTATTTCTCATTTGCCTGAACGAGAGCAGCCTGAGTATGCGTGTACCGATCCTTTCGCCAAATGGAAATCTTGAGGTGGAGTAACTCTGCAAGATCATAGTCGAACCAGGGGCTGAACCTGTTCTTAATTCAAATTGTCTTTATGGGAATGTGTTTGTTAATTAACAATACCACTGAAAATATAAAAAAAGAAGGTCCAAGTGTCATCATCATTATCATCACCACCATCACCAACATCTTCATCATCATCACCACCACCATCATCATCATCATCATCAACACCGCAACCATCACCATCACCAACATCATAATCACCACCACCACCATCATCAACACCACCACCATCATCATCATCAACACCATCATCAACACCACCACCATCATCATCATCAACACCACCACCCTCATCATAATCATTATCACCACCATCATCATCATCATCATCACCATCACCATCATCATCATCATCATCATCATCATCATCATCATCATCATCATCATCACCATCATCATCATTATCACCATCATCATCAACACACCATCATCTTCATCAACATCAACACCATCATCATCTACATCATCATCATCATCATCATCATCATCTGTCTATTGCTCAAAGTTCCTCTCATCAGTTTCCAAGGGTCTAACACACAGCAGATGAACTTCAAGAAGCAGATGATTAGTGAATGGCTACACTGTCCTCCTAGAGGAACCGAATAGATTCCAGAATCCTCCTCCACAAGCCCTCTGTTAAAAAGAGAGGTCAGCCACATAGTACACGAACCTTGCTAAAGGACACTTGCATAACTCCCCGTTAGAAGCTGACATTTCTGGGGGAACTCAGTGGCAATGGGATCACGTTTGTATCCCAAACGGTACCCTATTCCCTACGTAGTGCACTACTTTTGACCAGAGCCCTATGGTACCCTATTCCCTACGTAGTGCACTACTTTTGACCAGAGCCCTATGGATGCCTGTCTAAAGTAGTCCACTTGACAGTGAATACACAGCCTCACAGTCTCAGTCAGGTTACTGTAATGAACTTTCATTTATTTCATGGTGGTGGTGACCAGCACCAACTTTCATTCATTTCATGGTGGTGGTGACCAGCACCAACTTTCATTTATTTCATGGTGGTGGTGACCAGCACCAACTTTCATTCATTTCATGGTGGTGGTGACCAGCACCAACTTTCATTCATTTCATGGTGGTGGTGACCAGCACCAACTTTCATTCCATCTGACGAAGTCAAACCAATGGAGAAAGACAGATGGACGGACGGACGGACGGACAGACGGACAGACGGACAGACAATGTAGATAGACACACCATAGTTAAACAATCGAACAGACAGCAAGATATATCAACATAGAGGCTGACACCCACACTGGCACCGACGTAACACACGCTCAGCCCAATCCCTACACATACACTCAGACATGACCAAACACACTGATATGCAATGTGTTTGTTTAGCATCCTGTGGGCCACCACCATCTCCCCATGCCAGTGCATGCCAGCTCACACCAGCTGCCACTGTAGCAGTCCACACAGTGGCAGAGACAGGCTTGGGCACCCGGGCACATTCAGCTAACGAGGTGAGAGGGAGCCCTGTTGCAGGACTCCCTGTCGCCTCCATTACCACCAGCCCTGTGTGTGTGTATATGTGTGTGTGTGTATGTGTGTGTGTGTGTGTGCGTGTGTGTGCGTGCGTGCGTGCGTGTGTGTGTGTGTGCGTGTGTGTGTGTGTGTGTGTGCGCGTGCATGTGTGTGTGTGTGTGCGCGCGTGTGTGTGTGTGTGCGCGTGTGTGTGTGTGTGTGTGTCTGTCTGGATGGGGAGATCATCGTTTTCACATAACAAACCGTGGATTATTATTTTGCAGACGGTTGCTTCAAGTGGAAAATTAGGCACCGCCACTCCGGCTTGTCCCTCATTCGGCATTCCAGCGATTGAGCACCGGGAGCATCGGAAATGAGGGAAAATAATTCCTTGCCACTGTCGTAACCCATCAAGCACGGATAAGACAGATAGATGATGTGGAGAGCTTCCAGTGTATTGCCATTTCTATGGTTGAACCGGTTTATATATATGTGTGTGTGTGTGTGTGTGTGTGTGTGTGTGTGTGTGTGTGTGTGTGTGTGTGTGTGTGTGTGTGTGTGCATCCATGCGAGTGCATATGTGTATTCATTTGACATTACACACGTTTATCTGTGATTTATTCGCATGCTTTAATGATTACATTACATGGGTGTCTTTTGTCACGGTGGATTCAACAGACACCCAGCTGCTTGTGGTGCCCATAATTACCCAGGTAATATAGCACACAAACACAGCTCCGTGTGATTTGGTATTTGTGGTATTTTGCATCTGTGACGTAGGCCGCAAAGAAATGCTCAAATTGCTTCCATGCAGATGTAGATTTCATATGGTACTGAGGACATTTAAAAACAGGCTATCGGATCAACAGCATAAAATAAATACTGCATAATCATGTTTTAGGTTTAGGGGATTTTTTTGTTGTTGCAATTGTGAAGAAGGCGGCCATTTTGAAATGGCCGCGTTAATCATTTTCCTGTCAGTTCATAAACATATTAACCTTGGGTCGGCATTGAACAGGCAGTGTGATCGATTGATTGTCTGAGTGATTCATTAACCGATTCATTTAATCTCATTGGATGATTGATGATCAGGGAGTAGAGGAGTGGAGGTGTAGCTACTGCCTATGTACGGTGAACAAAGAACGTCACACATCAAGGGTTTTCATGCCGCTCACTGCAACGTCTCGACTCAAAAGGCCAGAGTGTGGGTTTATTATGTGAGGCTGGTACTGGGCAGATTGAACAAATAGGCCTCAATCTATTTTCAATGATGATGTCCCACAGTCAATCCATTATTATTTCAATAGAGACCAAGTCCTCACCAGGTAGCCCTATACTTTGTGCATCATGGTCATCGCAATGAACCACAAACTACCACAACTAGCTATGTCCCATCCCTGCTCACAGTTACTCACTCATCTCCAAGAGCCTCCCCTGAAGCACAGTACATGGAAGGCACAGTATTAGAATTTCGCTTCATGTACACTATGCCTGAATTCAACATACATACATTCATACATACATACATACATACATACATACATACATACATACATACATACATACATACATACATACATACATACATACATACATACATACATACATACATACATACAAACATACATACATACATACATACATACATACATACATACATACATACATACATACATACATACATACATACATACATACATACATACATACATACATACATACTGCTACCCAAAGGCTAACAGGTGACCAACATTCTGTATATGTACATACATACATACATACATACATACATACATACATACATACATACATACATACATACATACATACATACATACATACAACATACCTGATACATACATACATACATACATAAAAGACATACATACATACGTATACATACGTACGTACGAGGTTGACCAGCACCAACATTCTGTATTTCAGCCCAGGATGACAGGCCTCTGAACTATACTTTACGTAATCCATGACACACTGCTACCCAAAGGCTAACAGGTGATCAATTTCTCTGATTTTTCCATCAGATGCCCTCCAAACGCCCCACCGTCTGATTGCTGGCAGCACCAACATTCTGTATTTCAGCCCAGGATGACAGGCCTCTGAACTATACTTTACGTAATCCATGACACACTGCTCCCAAAGGCTAACAGGTGATCAATTTCTCTGTATCTTCCACGAGGTCCTCCACAACGCCCCCCCCCCCATTAAAATTAATTTGTAAATTAAATGCCTGAAATTGTACATCCGCTTTATCCCAACCCTTCTAAAAGACATGCATACATAGGCGTATACAGGTCGGAGAGGTTGGACCAGGGAGTAGCCACACTGGGTGTCCATAGAGCAGTTGCTCAAGGGCATAACAGCAGTCAATGGTATCTAGGATTTGATACCAGCAACCCTCTGGTTGCCAGCTCACTTCCCATCTGATTTTTCTCATCAGATGCAGGATTCAAACTGGCAACCCTCTGATTGCTGGCTAGTCTCTCAAACTGCTAGGCTATTTTCCACCCTACCATACCCCTAGCCCGCTAGCTAACTGAGTACCACACAACTCTGGCTCTTAAGCACTTTTCATCTGAGAAATTAGAGGTTACATACACATCCCACTGGAATGTCATCAACTTAAGATATTCGGCCAAACGCCAACTAACATATCATTATCCCTTAACTTTCAGGACCATCCACCTGCTAATTAAATTAATTTATGTGACGTGAAGCTGGGGGTCGATACGAAGATAGACGAAGAAGAAATAATACACAAGAACGTTGGAGGGAGGGAGAGATGGAGGGCAGGGAGAGATGGAGGGCAGGGAGAGATGGAGGGCAGGGAGAGATGGAGGGCAGGGAGAGATGGAGGGCAGGGAGAGATGGAGGGCAGGGGAGATGATGGAGGGCAGGGAGAAATGGAGGGCAGGGAGAGATGGAGGGCAGGGAGAGATGGAGGGCAGGGAGATGGAGGGCAGGGAGGATGGAGGGCAGGGAGAGATGGAGGGCAGGGAGAGATGGAGGGCAGGGAGAAATGGAGGGCAGGGCAGGAGAAACAGAGGGAGAGATGGAGGGCAGGGCAGGAGAAACGGAGGGAGAGATGGAGGGCAGGGCAGGAGAAACGGAGGGAGAGATGGAGGGCAGGGCAGGAGAAACGGAGGGAGAGATGGAGGGCAGGGCAGGAGAAACGGAGGGAGAGATGGAGGGCAGGGCAGGAGAAACGGAAGGAGAGATGGAGGGCAGGGCAGGAGAAACAGAGGGAGGGATAGAGGGCAGGGCAGGAGAAACGGAGGGAGAGATGGAGGGCGGGGCAGGAGAAACGGAGGGAGAGATGGAGGGCGGGGCAGTTGAAACAGAGGGAGAAACGGAGGGAGAGATGGAGGGTGGGAGGAAGCAGGGAGGTGGTTAACCTCTGTGGTACTGTGACGTAAGGCCTCTGGGTGTTAGAATCTACACGGCATGTAATGACACGAGGGAGGGGAACATTTCAGGCCTCCTTCCATTTAATATTGCTGATACTGTATGTCTCACTGTCCATTATGTATGTTGGAGGGAAGAAACTGGCAGAATTAAAAAAAAAAACAGATCATCAGTAAACTAAGATTTATTTTAGCCTACAGAAAATGATATATTCAGACAAGTCACCTTGGAATGAGATATGTGCAATGTATTACAATCTTAATATGTGACCACAACTTTATTTTTTATTACATTTTTTATTTCACCTTTATTTAACCAGGTAGGCAAGTTGAGAACAAGTTCTCATTTACAATTGCGACCTGGCCAAGATAAAGCAAAGCAGTTCGACACAAAGTTACACATGGAGTAAAACAAACATACAGTCAATAATAAGGTAGAAAAATAAGTATATATACAATGTGAGCAAATGAGGTGAGATAAGGGAGGTAAAAGGAAAATCAAATGTATATCTTATTATGATAGACATAACCCGTTAATACTGTCTATCCATTGGTTAGACAGAGATTCCTGAAGAGATATTGCCTTCTTGGGGCATTGTGTTGTTGAGAATGAAACCCATGGCGTGTTGGGGATTAAATGGATCTAGCATGGAAAGACGGGTTTGATAAATGATTGGTTGGGATTAAATGGATCTATAATGGGAAGAAGGGATTGATAAATGATAGGTTTGTCTTAGTAAGATTATTTCATTCATCTTACAAATATGATAGTGCAGAAATATTACAATGAATACTCAAGAGCCTCGGTATAACAATGGTGCTTGATGATGTATGGACGTTCAGAGGGGGTGGGGGGGGGGAAGAGAGGTTTTACTCACTTTATTCTTGTAAGAGACACCAAGAGAGAGAGAGGAGGAAGCTTTTACGGAGTCCATTCCACTTGAGGCAGTGTTCAAGTTCCTATTCAGTTCATGAGTTGGAACAAGGGAAAGAGCTTCACTCCCTCTGTCAAACTCTGTCACCGGAACAAGCGCACAGGTTTAAGTGTGTCATAAACTACAACCCTGCTTTGTTTTTCACTGTTAACAGTTTCCTGTGTGTATCAAGAAGGGTCCACCACTCAAAGGACATCCAGCCAACTTGACACAACTGTGGGAAGCATTGGAATCAACATGGGCCAGCATCCTTGTGGATTGCTTTCAACACCTTGTAGAGTCCATGCCCCGGTGAGGTTGTTCTGAGGGCAAGAGGGGGTGCAACTAAATATTAGGAAGATGTCCCTAGTGTTTTGCACACTCAAAGAAATATAAACACAACATATAAAGTGCTGGTCTGGTGTTTCATGAGCTGAAATAAAAGATGCCAGAAATTTTCCATACGCACAGAAAAAGTTTCTCTCTCAGATTTGGGCACAAATGTGTTTACATCCCTGTTAGTGAGCATTTATCCTTTGCCAAGATAATCCATCCACCTGACAGGTTTGGCATATCAAGAAAACAGCATGGTCATTACCAAGGTGCACTTTGTGCTGGGGACAATAAAAGGCCACTCTAAATTGTGCAGTTTTGTCACACAACACAATGCCACAATTGTCTCACGTTTTGAGGGCACATGCAATTGGCATGTTGACGGCAGGAATGTCCACCAAAGCTGTTGCCAGAGAAATTAATGTTCATTTCTCTACCATAAGCCGCCTCCAACATCGTTTTAGAGAATTTGTCAGTATGTCCAACCGGCCTCACAACCACAGACCATGTGTTACCACGCCAACCCTGGACCTCCACATCCGGCTACTTCACCTGCGGGATCGCCTGTGGCCGGACAGCTAGTGAAACTGTTGGTTTGCACAACCGAAGAAACCGTCTCAAGGAAGCTCAGCTGCACGCTCATCATCTTCATCAGAGTCCTGACCTGACTGAAGTTCAGCTTCGTAAAGGACTTTAGTGGGCAAATGCTCATCTTCAATGGCCACTGGCACGCTGTGTGCCCTTCACAGATGAATCCCCTGGCAGACAGGGCTGCTTGGCTTTGTGTGGGCGAACGGTTTGCTGATGTCAACGTTGTGAACAGAGTGTCCCATGGTGGTGGTGGGTTTATGGTATGGGCAGGCATAAGCTAAGGACAACGAACACATTTCCATTTTATTGACGGCAATTTGCATGCACAGAGGTACCCTGACGAGATCTTTGAGGCCCATTGTCGTGCCTTTCACATTGATGATCCTTTCATCCCCCATCATTACCTCATGTTTCAGCAGGATAATGCACGGCTCCATGTACACAATTCCTGGAAGCTGAAAATGTCCCAGTTCTTCCATGGCCTGCACACTCACCAAACATGTCACCCTCCATTGAGCATGTTTGGGATGCTCTGGGTCGACGTGTACGACAACCTCTTCCAGGTCCCGCCAATATCCAGCAACTTTACACAGCCATTGAAGAGGAGTGGGACAACATTCCACAGGCCACAATCAACAGCCTGATCAACTCTATACGAATGAGATGTGTCGCGCTGCATGACACAAATGGTGGTCACACCACATACTGTCTGGTTTCCTGATCCATGACCCTACCTTTTTTTTAAGGTATCTGTCGCCAACAGATTCATATCTGTGTTCCCAGTCATGTGAAATCCAGAGATTAGGGCCTAATGAACGTATTTCATTTGACTGATTTCCTTCTATGAACTCTAAATCAGTCAAATCTTTGAAATTGCAATTTATATTTTTGCTCAGTATATTTTTGTATGCAGTATATATAGACTCTACTGTGCTATGACGGAATGTGCTGACATGTTTAAATGTCAATTATACTACAGAGGGAAAAGTTAAGTTTGAGATTTTTACAGTACGAAGCAACAATGGGCAAGATGATGGTACATTTAAAGTAAGACAGAACCACAATGGGAATGGCACATTTACAGTAAGAATAAATCCCCATATGAATGGCACATTTACAATAAGAAGGAACCACAACAGTAATTGCATATTTACAGTAAGAAGGAACCACCATGGGGAGGACAATGGCATATTTACAGTAAGAAGGAACCACGATGGGGAGTATAAATGGCATATTTACAGTAAGAAGGAACCACGATGGGGAGTACAATGGCATATTTACAGTAAGAAGGAACCACGATGGGGAGTACAATGGCATATTTACAGTAAGAAGGAACCACAATGGGGAGTACAATGACATATTTAGGAACCATTCAAAACAAGCAGATTAACAAATATATGTTAATCAGTTAAAGAAGTGTAATATTTCTGCCCTTGCTGAATCAGTGTTTATCTCATTTGCCTCATCAGGAGCTGAGTTGAGGTCTGGACATCCTCCAAAATGACACAGCTTACCACTCTACTCTCAGAATCAGTCCGTCTCCCCTCTCTTTTTTCCCCTCCTCTCTTATTACTCTCTCTCTCTCTCTCTGTAGATCTCTTCAGTTCAAAGCACACCCAGCACACTGACAGGGAGCTCATCTGCGGAGCATGATACAAATGAAACGTTTTTTGAGTTGTTCAAAACCCGGGCAGAAAAGGACGATTGATATCATCAAGCAGGCATATTATTTCACATTCCACACATACAACTTCCTCTCACCTGGGATACACATGATCGTGATGGAGCAGAACTTCCTCTAACCTGGGATACACATTATCGTGATGGAGCAGAACTTCCTCTAACCTGGGATACACGTGATCGTGATGGAGCAGAGCTTCCTCTAACCTGGGATACACGTGATCGTGATGGAGCAGAACTTCCTCTGACCTGGGATACACATTATCGTGATGGAGCAGAACTTCCTCTAACCTGGGATACACATTATCGTGATGGAGCAGAGCTTCCTCTAACCTGGGATACACGTGATCGTGATGGAGCAGAACTTCCTCTAACCTGGGATACACATGATTGTGATGGAGCAGAACTTCCTCTAACCTGGGATACACATTATCGTGATGGAGCAGAACTTCCTCTGACCTGGGATACACGTGATCGTGATGGAGCAGAACTTCCTCTGACCTGGGATACACATGATCGTGATGGAGCAGAACTTCCTCTAACCTGGGAGACACATTATCGTGATGGAGCAGAGCTTCCTCTCACCTGGGATACACATGATCGTGATGGAGCAGAACTTCCTCTAACCTGGGATACACATGATCGTGATGGAGCAGAACTTCCTCTGACCTGGGATACACATGATTGTGATGGAGCAGAACTTCCTCTAACCTGGGATACACATTATCGTGATGGAGCAGAACTTCCTCTAACCTGGGATACACATGATCGTGATGGAGCAGAACTTCCTCTAACCTGGGATACACATTATCGTGATGGAGCAGAACTTCCTCTAACCTGGGATACACGTGATCGTGATGGAGCAGAACTTCCTCTGACCTGGGATACACATGATCGTGATGGAGCAGAACTTCCTCTAACCTGGGAGACACATTATCGTGATGGAGCAGAGCTTCCTCTCACCTGGGATACACATGATCGTGATGGAGCAGAGCTTCTTCTGACCTGGGATACACATGATCATGTTCTAGCAGCACAACTTTGGGAAGAGAGAGAGGTAGAGGGGTGGGAAAGATTAAAAAAAAACATGTCTGTGTCTACCTGACACTGATACTTTTGTAGAGTGCTCAAACCGGAGCATGTTGCTAAGGGTGGATGTACTGCTGGAGTGGGTTTATCTTTTGTGTGATTTGTTCAATTCAAGGTTTGGGAATTAGTTTCGAGGATCCAGACAATGTTTGACACAAAGTATTGGAATGTGTAAATACAATAAAACTGAATAAATCTAGGTGTGTTTGTTCATTCTCCTTTATCACACTGAGGCTAAATTGCCTGTTTCTTTTGATTCCTGCTCCTATCCATCTCTGCGAAACAGAGTGGAACAAAACTTTATTTGATACACTTTCTTTGTTTTGTTACATAAACACTCCTCTGTGTACATTCCTTATTTTCATCTTCCTCCTCATTTCAACCGGGTTGGCATGACTGTCTGGATTACACTCATCAATTCAGGAAAGTATCACAATTATCACCCGTCCTCAGTAAAAAAGTCAACCTGCCAGTGTCGACGACTCGCAGATGAATTACTTTTGTCTCCACTTCTTCAGGATTATTATCCGGGAGATGGGTGTCGTTGCATTTCCCTATTCCATGTGTTTTCTCGAGTTTGATTTCTGAGGAAAAAACGAAATGCTGCTATCAGAGAGAGGCTGAATACAAGAGTGCACCCTTGATGAGAGGGTTGATGATGAAAAGGAGGAGAGATCTGATATTGTGTCTCTTCGGGGAAGAAGGGTTATTGGTTGTTGCCGACAAAATGGAGGAAAACTCTGTCACACTCTCACAGTTTAATTAACACCCAAGGTGAAAAAGTACAAATAGAAAGGGGAACGTAGAAGAAACTTGCAGCAAATAATGAAAGAGGAATCAATGGAACACGTTTTATGTTGTTCAGTTAATATTCTACAAAATGGATGGGGAGTTGAAAAAGGATTCTTCAAAGGAGGATGTAAGTATGAATTGACCAAAGTGATATAATATTGTGTTAGAGATGATTATTAACTCAACATGATTTGTCAATATCCTCTGAAGATAACAACCATATCTGTGCCTTACACCTCATTGAATTCCCATTACTGATCAATCTCGACTATGAACGTAGTTTTTTTGTGTGACCGTGTTCAACCAGTAGAGATAAAAGTCCCATTAATCCTGGTTACCGTGTCTCCTTTAGACCCCACTATGACCGCCACCTCATTATTCAGAGAGAGAGGGTCAAAGGAATTAGAGAGAGAAAAAAAAGACGAGGTAAAGCTGGTGGTCCTGGAATGGGCGGCAGGGATACATCACTAAACTGCTAAATGAAGTAGGAAGTAAATAAACTAGATGTTTTTGGTGTTGAACATTACCTCTCGGGAAGATGTATCATACACTGTGGAGACACCGGAAAGAGACGAATGAAAAGGAAAAGAGAAATGTTGAAAGGGAGAGAAAGACAGAAAAAACATGATTGTAACTCTCAAAGAAAAGAGGGGCAAGATGGGCATCATATGACCCAGCTAGGTGAGGTGGTGGGGATAGGAGGGAGGCATCTGTCCTGATAGTACATAGCAAGGTGAGGGTGGTGGGGGATAGGAGGGAGAGATCTGTCCTGATAGGACACAGCTAGGTGAGGGTGGTGGGGGATAGGATGGAGACATCTGGTCCTGATAGGACACAGCTAGGTGAGGGTGGTGGGGGATAGGAGGGAGACATCTGGTCCTGATAGGACACAGCTAGGTGAGGGTGGTGGGGGATAGGAGGGAGACATCTGGTCCTGATAGGACACAGCTAGGTGAGGGTGGTGGGGGATAGGAGACATCTGGACCTGATAGGACACAGCTAGGTGAGGGTGGTGGGGGATAGGAGGGAGACATCTGGTCCTGATAGGACACAGCTAGGTGAGGGTGGTGGGGGATAGGAGGGAGACATCGGGTCCTGATAGGACACAGCTAGGTGAGGGTGGTGGGGGATAGGAGACATCTGGACCTGATAGGACACAGCTAGGTGAGGGTGGTGGGGGATAGGAGGGAGACATCAGGTCCTGATAGGACAAAGCTAAGTGAGGGTGGTGGGGATAGGATGGAGACATCTGTCCTGATAGGACACAGCTAGGTGATGGTGGTGGGGGATAGGATGGAGACATCTAGTCCTGATAGGACACAGCTAGGTGAGGGTGGTGAGGGATAGGATGGAGACATCTGTCCTGATAGGACACAGCTAGGTGAGGGTGGTGGGGGATAGGATGGAGACATCTAGTCCTGATAGGACACAGCTAGGTGAGGGTGGTGGGGGATAGGATGGAGACATCTAGTCCTGATAGGACACAGCTAGGTGATGGTGGTGGGGGATAGGATGGAGACATCGGGTCCTGATAGGACACAGCTAGGTGAGGGTGGTGGGGGATAGGAGGAAGACATCACAGCTAGGTGAGGGTGGAGGGTGATAGGACAGACATCTGGTCCTGATAGGACGCAGCTAGGTGAGGGTGGTGGGGGATAGGAGGAAGACATCACAGCTAGGTGAGGGTGGAGGGTGATAGGACGGAGACATCTGGTCCTGATAGGACGCAGCTAATTGAGGTTGGTGGGGGATAGGAAGGAGACATCTGGTCCTGCCAAATGGCATCTCTGATGTCCAATCTTTCTTGTATTCTATTCCAAGCCGAAACGCACTCTGTCTCTCCGTCACTTTTATCCACTACCCCAGTAGAGATTCCCCAAAAACAACCGGAACATACACAGGGTTTTACAAAACATTAGGAACACCTTCCTAATATTGACTTGCAACCCCTTTTCCCCTCAGAACAGACTCAATTCGCCGGGGCATGGACTCTACAAGGTGTCGAAAGCGTTCCACATGGGTGCAGGCTGATGTTGACGACAATGCTTCCCACAGTTGTGTTAGGTTGGCTAGATATCCTTTGGTGCTGGACCATTCCTGATACACACGGGAAACTGTTGCAGTTCTTGACACAAACCGGTGCGCCTGGCACCTACTACCATTACCCCAATCAAAGGGGAGGGATTTTTTATTTAACTAGGCAAGTCAGTTAAGAACAAATTCTTATTTCACATTGACGGACTACACTTCAATATTTTGTCTTGCCCATTCACCCTCTGAATGGCACAAATACACGATCCGTTTCTCAATTGTTTTAAAGCTTAAAAATCCTTCTTTAACCTGTCTCCTCCCCTTCATCTACACTGATTGAAGTGGATTTAACCAGCAAAATAAATAAGGGATCATAGATTTCACCTGAATTCATCTGGTCAGATGAAGATGTCCTATTCTATGTCATGGAAAGAGCAGGTGTTCATAATGTTTTGTACACTCAGTGTATATATGACTGTTCCGCTCTCTCTCTCTCTCTCTCGCTCTCTCTCTCTTGCTCTCTCTCTCTCTCTCTCTCTCTCTTTCTCTCTCTTGCTCTCTCTCTCTGTCTCTCTCTCTCTCTCTCTCTCTCGCTATTGCTCATTGTCTTTCCTGAATTCCGCAATAGTTATTCTTTGTCCAAGAGAATTTTTTAAAAATGAAAAAATGAAAATGATGATTTCTTTCTCTTGAAGTCAGCTGTCGTATTCAATCTGCTTCTACAGTCCACCTCATCAGTTTCTCCCATTTAACAATTTGTGCACATAGGACATAAAAAGCCTGTAGACATAGAGAGAAGAGTGACAGCGTCGGGTGCCTATTCAAACACAGCATATTAACGATGGGGAGAAGAGAGGAGGCCTAGGTGCCGTCACACAGTCATCGTCCTCAACACTTAAAAGCACATGGACAATAATATTCATCCAATTTTCATGACCCGCAAATGTGTTTGTGGCCATCCATAGTAATATGTCAGCCTAACCATTTATGACAAAACACATAAAGTCAGGAAAAGAGAAAAAACTGCCACACATATCTATACAAATTCAGTACCTTTGCAGGACACATATCAGCAAAGATAAAGTACCTTTGTAGGACCCATATCAACACAGATACATTACTGTTGTTGGACCCATATCATCACAGATACTGTACCTGGGTAGGACCCATATCTGTACAGATACAGTACTGTTGTAGGACCCATATCTGTACAGATACAGTACTGTTGTAGGACCCATATCTGTACAGATACAGTACTGTTGTAGGACCCATATCTGTACAGATACAGTATCTGTGTAGGACCCATATCAACACAGATACAGTACTGTTGTAGGACCCATATCATCACAGATACTGTACCTGGGTAGGACCCATATCTGTACAGATACAGTACTGTTGTAGGACCCATATCTGTACAGATACAGTACTGTTGTAGGACCCATATCTGTACAGATACAGTACTGTTGTAGGACCCATATCTGTGCAGATACAGTACTGTTGTAGGACCCATATCTGTGCAGATACAGTACTGTTGTAGGACCCATATCTGTACAGATACAGTACTGTTGTAGGACCCATATCTGTGCAGATACAGTACTGTTGTAGGACCCATATCTGTGCAGATACAGTACTGTTGTAGGACCCATATCTGTACAGATACAGTACTGTTGTAGGACACATATCTATACAGATACAGTACTGTTGTAGGACACATATCTATACAGATACAGTACCTTTGTAGAACCCATATCATCACAGATACTGTACCTGGGTAGGACCCATATCTATACAGATACAGTACCTTTGTAGGACTCATATCAACACAGATACTGTACCTGAGTAGGACACATATCTATACAGATACAGTACTGTTGTAGGACACATATCTATACAGATACAGTACCTGGGTAGGACCCATATCTATACAGATACAGTACCTTTGTAGGACCCATATCAACACAGATACAGTACTGTTGTAGGACACATACCGTGCATTTGGAAAGTGTTCAGACCCTTTGACTTTTTCCACATTTTGTTAAATTATAGCCTTATTGTAAAATGGATTAAATAAATTCTTTTCCTCCTCAAACTACACACAATACCCCATAATGAAGAATTTTTTTGCAATCTTATACAATTAAATAAAACAAATAGCTTATTTACATAAGTTTTCAGACCCTGCGTTTTGCTACTCGAAATTGAGTTCAGCATTGAATGTCCCCAAGAACACAGTGGCCTCCATCATTCTTAAATCGAAGAAGTTTCGAAGAAGTTTGGAACCACCTTCCTTGAGCTGGCCTCCAGGCCAAACTGTGCAATCTGGGGAGAATGACCTTAATCACATATCTATACAGATACAATACCTTTGAAGTTAAAAAATAGATCTAGCTACAAAGGATTACAACTTTTAAAAACCAATGACATGGTCAGAGTTTGATTTGAAGACATTAGACATGAGATTTATCTCTTTGAAAATGCAAAGTCCTATATCGTGTTTTCCTCTAGTCAACATGTCATCTCCTATAAGGTATACCTCAGAGAGAATAGACCTACCGGTTAAGACCAGGTCAGTCAACACAGGATGATCCTTTCCTTGGTCAGGATGTGTGACTGTGACTGGGCTGTCAGTTTTAAACAGACCAGGGAACAGGACAGGGAGGCCCTGATTCCATCAATCTAACCGTCGGTGTAGGAGAGAATGAGGACATGATGATGTCACCACACTGATCTGAGAACAGTGGACTGACCGTAGGAAACTGTCAGTTATTCTCTAGTCTGATTCAAACTGATCTCAGTGCAGTGTTACGAGAGACACGAAAAGGTTTGAGGGAGGGGTTGCCTACTGAAGATAAGTGAGAGGCAGTGGATTATTGAAATGAATCAAGCCCGACAGACAGCACTAGGCTACACGGAGAAGCTCAAACACTGTTGCCTATTAGCTTGAGTGTCGTACCATTGGGGGAGGAGGTGGAGGAGGAGCCTCCTGAATATGATTGAGATCGAGATGGCAGCATAGGGTGTGGGCGTATACCAGGCCAAGGTCCTTCACTGGGATTGGATGAAATGAGATGGTGGGCCAGTTTGTGATGATCAGGCGAGAAAATGAGTTTTAGCCACCAAGTCCAGCCTTTGTATCTATGAATTGACCACTGAAATGATTCCCCTGTTTTCGATTGGATGAGATGTATTGGCCTGGTGACTGATGACTATGCTCATCAAACCGACCAAATGCTACAACCAATCAAATACAACCAACCAAATGCTGCAACTAACCAAATGCTACAACCAACCAAATGCCACAACCAACCAAATGCCACAACCAACCAAATGCTACAACTAACCAAATGCTACAACCAATCAAATGCTACAACCAACCAAATGCTACAACCAATCAAATACAACCAACCAAATGCTACAACCAGCCAAATGCTACAACCAACCAAATGCTACAACTAACCAAATGCTACAACCAACCAAATGCCACAACCAGCCAAATGCCACAACCAGCCAAATGCTACAACTAACCAAATGCCACAACCAACCAAATGCCACAACCATAACTATGATCTGGAGTTTTTCCCTTTTCCTTTTCAAGAAACTCCTGGAAGTCACCTGCGTTCACCAACTTGAGTTCAAGGAACAGGACCATGTTTACTTTGGCCTACCCCTTTCGCCCTTTGTATCTTATGATGCCAAAGTATGCTGAAAGGTTAGTTGTATCTTCTGATGAACAACAAGTCCTCTTCACCTTGTTCCTAATGAGCCTTGATCGACAGCATTGTTGTCATATTTCCAATGCAGGGCTCCCAACCTCAGATCTAATTGTCATCTCCTGTGACAGGCCTTGATGAATTCTGGAAGTTCACTGGAAAGCCTCTAAGGTTTTAGGCTTTCCAATATCAGTTTTTAATTCATTCAGACTTTGAAAACATCAAAACTTTTTCAGTGTTGTTTTATATCCGGTGGATCATACTTAAAGTTCAGCTTTGATTTGTCCAATGATGAGACAGCGACAGTTGCGTCTCGAAAAAAAAAATCAATGTTTGTCTGGTGAAAATAGACGATGTTATAGTTACTCATACAACAATATATCCGGATAATGAGCTCCAAGAAATCCAATAGTGACATCCTGTATGATTTATATAAAGCAATAGAATATTACATAGATCGAATATAAGACAACTCCACAATCTCAGAAAAGGTAGCAACATGAGGATCTTTGAAATACAGAACATGTCATACTAAACGTTAAGAGGAAACTCTTAAAAAAAAATCCTGAAACAGAATGAGACTAAATGTCTCTGTGGCCAAACATGTCAGATTGTCTGGTGTGATGTCACTTGATGATGACGATGATGATGAGTGTCCGATGAATAATCTTTGATTTGCCAGTGCAGTGTAGCACATTGCCCATTAACCATTCTAGTGTGTGTACATCTATGTGACTGATCTGACAGGTACCTGCAACCACGACAGAGATGGCCGTTCCAGCAAGCACACTGACATGCAATTATTTATCCATCATGCTAGCCTAGTTGCCCTGGTGATAAACAATCGTATATGGTATATAACATGTTTTTTTTCTTTCAAAGTGGAGTAAAAATGCTCCAACTGCAATCTCTAAGAAATAACTAGCAGGATGACAATCATTCTTTCAGGACACACACACACACACAGACACACACACACAGACACACACAGACACACACAGACACCATGCTCGAACATTTACTAATCATACAGCCTCCACGTTGGTTATGTGCTGGGAGTCGCCAAAGTGTGTGACACCCACACAACGTGCTTGAGTGAATTAATATAATCTGTCACAACTAAATCAAATCAAATGTTATTGGTCAGAATTCACATATTTAGCAGATGGTATTGCGGTTGTAGCGAAATGCTTGTGTTCCTAGTTCCAACAGTGCAGTAATATCTAACAATTCACAAAAATACACACACCTAAAGGTAAAATAATGGAATAAAGAAATATATAAATATTAGAAGGAGTAATGTCGGCGTGGCATTGACTAAAATACAGTAGAATAGAATTAAGCAACAAGGCAGAAGAGGTATGGTATATGGCCAATATTGCGTAACCGGGTGGTAGCTGGCCAGTGATGGCTATTTAACAGTCTGATGGCCTTGAGATAGAAGCTGTTTTTCAGTCTCTTGGTCCCAGCTTTGATGCACCTGTACTGACCTCGCCTTCTGGATGATATTGGGGTGAACAGGCAGTGGCTCGGGTGGTTGATGTCCTTGATGATCTTTTTGGCCTTCAGAGATCGGGTGCTGTAGGTGTCCTGGAGGGCAGGCAGTGTGCCCCCGGTGATGCGTTGGGCAGACCGCACCAACCACTGGAGAGCCCTGTGGTTGCGGGAGGTGCAGTTGCCATACCAGGTGGTGACACAGCCCGACAGAATGCTCTCAATTCTGCATCTGTAAAAGGTATTGAGGTTTTCTACGGGCCTAGACATTTTTTTTCCTCCTGAGGTTGAAGAGGCGCTGTTAGGCCTTCTTTCCTCCACTGTCTGTGTGGATGGACCATTTCAGATCGTCAGTGATGTATATGCTGAGAAACTTGAAGTTTTCCACCTTCTCTACTGACGTACCTCCACCAGGGCCCTCACCTCATCCATGTAGGCTGTCTCTTAATTGTTGGTAAACAGGCCTACTACTGTTGTGTCGTCTGCAAACTTGATGATTTGAGTTGGATGCTTGCGTGGCCACGCAGTCATGGGTGAACAGGGAGTACAGGAGGGGGCTGAGTACGGACACTTGTGGGGCCCCTGTCTTGAGGATCAATGAAGAGGGGGGGCGACCCGTGAGGAAGTCCAGGACCCAGTTGCACAGGGAGGGGTTCAGACCCAGGGCCCTGAGCTTAATGATGAGCTTGGAGGGTACTATGGTGTTGAAGTAGGAGCTATAGTCAATGAACAGCATTCTGATGTAGGTATTCCTCTTGTCTAGATGGGATAGGGCAGTGTGCAGTGCGATGGTGATTGCACTGTTTGTAGATCTATTGGGGCCATAAGCAAATTGAAGCGGGTCTAGGGTGTCAAATAAGGTGGAGGTGATATGATCCTTAACCATCCTCTCAAAACACTTCATGCAACACCATCATTAAGTTTGCCAATGACACAAAAGTGGTTTGCCTGATCACCGACAACGATGAGACAGCCTACAGGAAGGTCAGAGATCTAGCAGTGTGGTTCCAGGATAACAACCTCTCCCTCAACATGAGCAAGACAAAGGAGATGATTGTGGACTACGGGAAAAGAAAGACCGAGCATGCCCCCATTCTCATCAACGGGGCTGTAGTGGAGCAGGTTGAGAGCTTCAAGTTCCTTGGTGTCCACATCACCAACAAACTATCATGGTCCAAACACACCAAGACATTCGTGAAGAGGGCACAACAACATCTATTCCCCATTAGGAGACTGAAAAGATTTGGCATGGGTCCTCAGATCCTCAAAAAGTTATTCAGCTGCACCCTCGAGAGCATCCAGACAGGTTGCACCACTGCCTGGTATGGCAACTGCTCGGCCTCCGACCGCAAGGCACTACTGAAGGTAGTGCATATGGCCCAGTACATCACTGGGGTCAAGCTTCCTGCCATCAAAGACCTCTATACCAGGCGGTGTCAGAGGAAGGCCCTAACAATTGCCAAAGAATCCAGCCACCCTTGTCATAGACTGTTCTCTCTGCTACTGCACAGCAAGTGGTTCCAGAGCACCAAGTCTAGGTCTCCCTGTGCACATATACCCTCTCCCCACCATTCCACAACTCTTTTCAGATAGCTAGCTACATCCCTCCCTCCCTCCGTCCCAACCACATGCTTCTTACACCCCCACATAACACCCCCCAAGCCACACCCTGTCTGCCTCAACACCCTACATATACACCCCAATTTAATCTGTCACAGCACACTACACACACACCACCTACACACACGCTCACACACACACATTTCTGAGAATGTGAGTGACACATAGCGTAACTCTGTCCATCAAACTGCAACATGTTTCTACTGATTGCCATCAAGTGGGAAGTGAAAAAAGTTTCCCCAACTAAACTCACACCGATGTGGAATGAGAGGGGGAAAAAATAGATTAATCAGCTGAAGGAAGAGGGGGGAGGGAGAGACACGAAAAAGAGAAGTCCCTGTGAGGTTTGTAAATGAAAGTTGGAGGGGAAAAAAGCTAAATACTTTCTGGGGAAAAATCTCCACAGCCCAACTCCACAGCCTAACTCCACAGCCTAACTCCACAGCCTAACTCCACAGCCTAACTCCACAGCCTAACTCCACAGCCCAACTCCACAGCCTAACTCCACAGCCTAACTCCACAGCCTAACTCCACAGCCTAACTCCACAGCCTAACTCCACAGCCTAACTCCACAGCCTAACTCAACTAAGGTGTCACCTAGTATGAGCCTTTGAGAAAGTGGGATTTATGTGATTACAGGTAATACAATTGTATTTTTACTTCTCTGTTTGATCATATTCATTAGTGACAATTAGTGTGGTTAATGATTACGTCCTTGGAACCTAATCCTATCAATTATATTATTGTTCACATGTGGGCACAGTATATTCTAGAGATAATAAGTGGGACTCAGATCATCATTCTGAAGTGCAGCAATCTCCAACTTTGAGGTAAAGCTTTTTCAAAATGAGCATGCATTATATAATATCTGACTAATTCACTCTTTTAATAGCTCTGAGAACCAGAGAATTTGTGTGAAGTATATCACAGAAAGGCCACATGTTGAACTGAAGACAAGAGTCCTAGTTATTAGCATATTTTGTTCTCGATAAGCAGAAGAAAAGAGGTTGAAGGTGAGATTAGCGGTGGATGAGTGTCTATGAGGCCTAGATACAGCATTTCTATAGCTCCGTATCCAGGCTTGTCTGGGTGGTTTGGTGACACAGCCGTATACTCATTACTGTGTTGGTGGTGTTACCCTCACACAATCGTCTCTGTGACTTGTCTGTCACCGCTAGAAAGCACAGGCATGCATACTGCTAATGAGTGTCTGGGAAATATAGCATAGCTATAGCACAAATCAGGAGGTGTCAAAAAGTATTCACATGTTATGTAGGTAAGCAGTAGAGAAGTTGTGTGTTAAATTATTGACTATTTACAATGTTTACTTTGACTTATTATTCAATATTATGAATTTATTTTGTTGAAATGTCAAGTGTATGAATTACAAAATGAAACAATTTAAATATGAAGTGTATCCCCCTTAGTCACAACAACATCAGAACAATAACAGTTAGTTTAATTGAATATAATGACACTCTAACATAGCTGTTATACTTATATCCGTTGGACTAGCAGCCTACATTGCCTTCAAGATCTCTAAAACATGTAGAAATGACTTCAATGTAAATATCTGACAATCATTCAGTTGGAATAAAATAACTGCTGTTATTCTAAAATTGATTATCTCCAACAGTCATGATTTAGAACACAAGACAACTGTATTTAGCAGATCGTAACACTTTTAGATGGGATCAAATTAGATGGATGGAAGTGTAGTGGCTATTTCAGGGAGAATCAGCATTTCATCAGAATCTAACAGAAGTCCAATACAATTTGGAAAAACTCCAAAAGAGAACCCAGCCAAATAAAATGAATGAGAATGACGTTAAAGGCTTTGCTACACAACCTGGGCATAGCTAAATAACCTGGGCATATCTACACAACCTGGGCATAGCTAAATAACCTGGGCATATCTACACAACCTGGGCATAGCTAAATAACCTGGGCATATCTACATAACCTGGGCATATCTACATAACCTGGGCATAGCTAAATAACCTGGACATAGCTACATAACCTGGGCATAGCTACACAACCTGGGCATAGCTACATAACCTGGGCATATCTACATAACCTGGGCATAGCTACACAACCTGGACATAGCTACATAACCTGGGCATAGCTAAATAACCTGGGCATATCTAAATAACCTGGACATATCTACACAACCTGGGCATAGCTACATAACCTGGACATATCTACATAACCTGGGCATAGCTACATAACCTGGGCATAGCTAAATAACCTGGACATATCTACACAACCTGGGCATAGCTACATAACCTGGACATATCTACATAACCTGGGCATAGCTACATAACCTGGGCATAGCTAAATAACCTGGACATATTACACAACCTGGGCATAGCTACATAACCTGGACATATCTACATAACCTGGACATAGCTACATAACCTGGGCATAGCTAAATAACCTGGGCATAGCTACATAACCTGGACATATCTACACAACCTGGGCATAGCTACATAACCTGGACATATCTACATAACCTGGACATAGCTACATAACCTGGGCATAGCTAAATAACCTGGGCATATCTACATAACCTGGGCATAGCTAAATAACCTGGGCATATCTACATAACCTGGGCATAGCTACATAACCTGGGCATATCTAAATAACCTGGGCATATCTACATAACCTGGGCATATCTACATAACCTGGGCATAGCTAAATAACCTGGGCATATCTACATAACCTGGGCATATCTACATAACCTGGACATAGCTAAATAACCTGGGCATATCTACATAACCTGGGCATAGCTACATAACCTGGACATAGCTACATAACCTGGACATAGCTACATAACCTGGACATAGCTACACAACCTGGGAATAGCTACATAACCTGGGCATAGCTACATAACCTGGGCATAGCTACACAACCTGGGCATAGCTACTAACCTGGGCATAGCTACACAACCTGGGCATAGCTACATAACCTGGGCATAGCTACACAACCTGGGCATAGCTACATAACCTGGGCATAGCTACATAACCTGGGCATAACACAACCTGGGCATAGCTACATAACCTGGGCATAGCTACACAACCTGGGCATAGCTACATAACCTGGGCATAGCTACACAACCTGGGCATAGCTACATAACCTGGGCATAGCTACACAACCTGGGCATAGCTAAATAACCTGGGCATATCTACATAACCTGGGCATAGCTACATAACCTGGACATAGCTACATAACCTGGACATAGCTACATAACCTGGACATAGCTACACAACCTGGGAATAGCTACATAACCTGGGCATAGCTACATAACCTGGGCATAGCTACATAACCTGGACATAGCTACATAACCTGGACATAGCTACACAACATGGGCATAGCTACATAACCTGGGCATAGCTACATAACCTGGGCATAGCTACACAACCTGGGCATAGCTACACAACCTGGGCATAGCTACATAACCTGGGCATAGCTACATAACCTGGGCATAGCTACACAACCTGGGCATAGCTACATAACCTGGGCATAGCTACATAACCTGGACATAGCTACACAACATGGGCATAGCTACATAACCTGGACATAGCTACATAACCTGGACATAGCTACACAACATGGGCATAGCTACATAACCTGGGCATAGCTACATAACCTGGGCATAGCTACACAACCTGGGCATAGCTACATAACCTGGGCATAGCTACATAACCTGGACATAGCTACATAACCTGGACATAGCTACATAACCTGGACATAGCTACATAACCTGGGCATAGCTACACAACCAGGGCATAGATATACAACCTGGGAATAGCTACATAACCTGGACATAGCTACATAACCTGGGCATATCTACATAACCTGAGCATAGCTACACAACCTGGACATAGCCTCATAACCTGGACATAGCTACATAACCTGAGCATAGCTACAAAACCTGGGCACAGCTACATAACCTGGACATAGCTACAAAACCTGGGCATAGCTACAAAACCTGGACATAGCTACATAACCTGGGCATAGCTATACAACCTGGGCATAGCTACACAACCTGGGCATAGCTACACAACCTGGGCATAGCTACAAAACCTGGACATAGCTACATAACCTGGGCATAGCTACATAACCTGGGCATAGCTACATAACCTGGACATAGATATACAACCTGGACATAGCTACATAACCTGGACATAACTACATAACCTGGACATAGCCATGACATAGTAAAAATAAATACATGACATAGTAAAATATATACATGACATAATAAAATAAACAAAAGATTGTGAAAATATATATAAAGGATATTGCATTCTGAAAACCTCATAGCAAACATCATTGGTATTCACTAAGTTGATGGTTTATGTTTAGGGTAATGTTTTACAGCTTTGATATTCTATTTAAAAGCCAGAAATCTATTTTATTTGATTGTTTTGGTGTGCTGTACAGTTGGTACTGTATGTTTAGTTTGTGTAAATAAATGCTGTAACTGTTGGAGGCAACGCAGTCATGGTCCCAACCTTCATGAATAACAAAATGGATAATCACATTGCATTGTGACATTACAAAAGGCCCTGTTAGATGCTGGAACCTCCATGCCTACATTACTGTTAGCTCAATCCATTAGAGAAATAAATGGTTGCTGTGTTGTACATGGCCATATTAATATTCATGTGGTGTTGTGTAGGAAAGTATCCTCTCTATCTCTGTCATCCCCATCTCTTGCTCCCTACTATAGTGACTATTTCAGACATTATTTCCTGTTTATCACCCCTCCCCTCTATCTCTCTATCTCTCTCTATCTCTCTCTGTCTCTCTCTCTCTCTCTCTCCAGCCTTCTCTATCTCTCCATTCTTTCTCTCACTCATTGTGCCTCTTTCGCTACCTTATCAATGTTCTTTTTTTCATCCTCATCTTCCTGCTCTCCCACATTCTCTCTCTGTCCCTCTCTCCCCCCATTACCCTCTTCCTTGCTGTGCAAGGGAGACGAAGGCTCATTGCCGTGCCAGGGATAAGGTGGTGCTGTGCTGTGCAGCGTGGTGGTCCTGGGAGAGCCATTGGACACAAGCACTCAGTGACGGTAGTGAAGCGGTTAAGGGGAATTAACCAGCGGACCCTCTACTGGGACGGGGATCTTACTGCAAAACACATAAAGAGCTCTGTTTACAAGGCCATGACGGAGCCCTTGATCATGGAGATGCTTCCTCCTCTAACTCTGTGATCAGCTCCATGGATGTTTCATTATCTGTCTATCTGTCTGTCTGTCTGTCTGTCTGTCTGTCTGTCTGTCTGTCTGTCTGTCTGTCTGTCTGTCTGTCTGTCTGTCTGTCTGTCTGTCTGTCTGCTGTCTGTCTGTCTGTCTGTCTGTCTGTCTGTCTGTCTGTCTGTCTGTCTGTCTGTCTGTCTGTCTGTCTCTGTCTCTGTCTCTGTCTCTGTGTCTGTCTGTCTCTGTCTCTGTCTCTGTCTCTGTCTCTGTCTCTGTCTCTGTCTCTGTCTCAATTCAATGGGCTTTATTGGCATGGGAAACATGTGTTAACATTGCCAAAGCAAGTGAGATAGATAATATCTGAAATAAACAATAAAAATTTACAGTAAACATTACACATACAGAAGTTTCAAAACAATAAAGACATTACAAATGTCATAGTATATATATCTGTATATCTGTCTGTATGTCTGTATGTCTGTATGTCTATATATACAGTGTTGTAACAATGTACAAATAGTTAAAGTACACAAAGGAAAAAAAAAAGCATAAATAAAGGTTGTATTTTCAATGGTGTTTGTTATTTACTGGTGTCTCTCTCTCTGTCTCTGTGTCTGTCTCTCTGTCTCTGTGTCTGTCTGTCTCTGTCTCTGTCTCTCTCTGTGTCTCTTTCTCTCTCTCTCTCTCTCTCTGTCTCTGTCTCTCTCTCTCTCCACAATGTGCTTTTATTAGCTCACTCTCTCTTTCTACCCTCTGTCTCTATCTTTATCCCCCCCTTCTCTCTCTCTCTCTCTGTCTCTCTCTCTTTCTTCCCTCTGTCTCTATCTTTATCCCCCCCTTCTCTCTCTTCCTTTATATTCCTCTCAGTCTCTCTGTCACTCTTCATCCTGCTGTCTCATCCTAAGCCTGCCAAGCAGTGCCTTAATGAGTGTGACAATAGATATTCCACTAGGGCCCTCTACATTGTTCAAAGATCATCTTTGCCTCTTCTAACCAAGTAACAGCACAGAAGGATACCGCATGTTTTTGCAGCCTTTGGATAAGAAAATCATTACATTCATTCGATTAATTTGGTGACATAGCATTCCCAAAGAAGGTTGATCCATCTCTTACTACAGTATGTATAAATTGGGTCCGAGTTGCTGCGAAGAAATAGCTCAGTGAGACTGAGACTTCTCCCTTGAATATTGCTGCTTGAGTGTTTTGTTCAGCAATGAATGGGTTAACGACAGAAAAACCCCACCTTACTGTATGTTATTAATTTGTCTCCCTGTCAGGGGCGTAATTTCAAACACACAGATGTCTGTAGTTATTTTTGGTAACCTCTCAGGTTGCATTAGACTACCAGGTTATTGCTTTTTTGATTTTATTTATTTGGTCTTTCTTTTCATTTCCTGCCATCACACCCCAACATTATTACACACCAAATCGACTCCCAATTCTGTGGTCTATTGCAGTTTGTCAAAATTTGACTGATTGATCTCAAATGAATAAATATATAACTGTTAGTTTATTGCTTCTTCTTCTTCCCCGTTCTCTTGCATCACTATGGGAAACAAAAGGGCTTTTTCTCCCCGTGTTGTGTTACTGCTGTGATGACAGTGGCCTTTTCTCAATTGGATTTTCTAAATTTGTGCGTCCTCTCACCTCCATCCTCTTTGGCCTTCTTTTGAAAAATGTCAAAGGTAAATTGAGGCGAGGCGGCGAGGAGAGGAAAAGTGCACAAGAATGCGCTTGTATGAAATGAAGACTCTCCTCCAATCGTGTGTCATCAGGCAAATTAGTCTAATCCAAAAACACTTGTATAAAGGATGAAAAACACATTTAGCTAGTTGTGCAGTACATTTTAGAGATAAAAGGATGAAAAACACATTTAGCTAGTTGTGCAATACATTTTAGAGATAAAAGGATGAAAAACACATTTAGCTAGTTG
The DNA here is from genome assembly GCF_018296145.1 of Oncorhynchus tshawytscha. NCBI lineage: Eukaryota > Metazoa > Chordata > Actinopteri > Salmoniformes > Salmonidae > Oncorhynchus > Oncorhynchus tshawytscha. Next base: position 32,285,485 of record NC_056443.1, on the reverse strand, counting down.
TGCAGTACATTTTAGAGATAAAAGGATGAAAAACACATTTAGCTAGTTGTGCAGTACATTTTAGAGATAAAAGGATGAAAAACACATTTAGCTAGTTGTGCAATACATTTTAGAGATAAAGGATGAAAAACACATTTAGCTAGTTGTGCAATACATTTTAGAGATAAAAGGATAAAAAACACATTTAGCTAGTTGTGCAGTACATTTTAGAGATACAAGGATGAAAAACACATTTAGCTAGTTGTGCAATACATTTTAGAGATAAAAGGATGAAAAACACATTTAGCTAGTTGTGCAATACATTTTAGAGATAAAGGATGAAAAACACATTTAGCTAGTTGTGCAGTACATTTTAGAGATACAAGGATGAAAAACACATTTAGCTAGTTGTGCAATACATTTTAGAGATAAAAGGATGAAAAACACATTTAGCTAGTTGTGCAATACATTTTAGAGATAAAAGGATAAAAACACATTTAGCTAGTTGTGCAGTACATTTTAGAGATACAAGGATGAAAAACACATTTAGCTAGTTGTGCAATACATTTTAGAGATAAAGTGATGAAAAACACATTTAGCTAGTTGTGCAATACATTTTAGAGATAAAGTGATGAAAAACACATTTAGCTAGTTGTGCAACACATTTTAGAGATAAAAGGATGAAAAACACATTTAGCTAGTTGTGCAATACATTTTAGAGATAAAAGGATGAAAAACACATTTAGCTAGTTGTGCAACACATTTTTGAGATAAAAGGATGAAAGCATATTGTTTAATTTCTTAGAGAAAACAATAGTGGGGGTTTAAAGAGTATATGGCAGGTTTCAAAACTCTTCCAAGATGGACTCAAGTAGGACACGCTTACACTTCCTCGATTAAAAGGAGGTTATTGGGGAGGTCTGTCTTCCTTTTGCCTACTAATGAATTGACACTCTCCTCGACCACTCGACAACTTATCGGTTTCCGGGTCACGGAGGAGAGAGCACGGGGGAGAGAAGGCGGAGGAGAGAGCACGGGGGGGAGAAACGGGGGAGAGAGGGCGGAGGAAGACACTTCCAAGATGGACTCAGGAGTAGGACACGCACGGGGAGAAATGAGGTTATTGGGGAGAAGTCTTCCTTTTGCATGGGGGAGAGAACTCGGAGGAGAGAGCACGGGGGGAGAGAAGGACGGGGGAGAGAAGGCGGAGGAGAGAGCATGGGGAGAGAAGGCGGAGGAGAGAGCACGGGGGAGAGAAGGACGGGGGAGAGAAGGCGGAGGAGAGAGCACGGGGAGAGAAGGCGGAGGAGAGAGCACGGGGCGAGAAGGCGGAGGAGAGAGCACGGGGAGAGAGCACGGGGGAGAGAGCACGGGGGAGAGAAAGGGGAGGAGAGAGCACGGGGAGAGAGCATGGGGGAGAGAGCACGGAGGAGAGAGCACGGGGGAGAGAGCACGGGGGAGAGAAGAAGGGGGGACGGACTTTTGTCCAAATGAGAAAAAGGCCTATTATGCTTTCTGGAGGTCTTCTGTTCGTGGCATTTAATTCATCCTTGAGCATTTCAAGATCATCAATAATTCATTTGATAGATGAAAGTCATACTTGAAACAGTCCTCACTCTGACCTTCACCCATTTATTTATATGAAGTTTCGTAATGTTTAATTTGACCATGCACAGTCGGCGGTTGCTCATTCAATATTGATGATCTCTTGAGAATACACATGGCTCGGTCCTCATGCTACACATATTTTCAAGTTTCTCTTGATTTGAGCAAAACAAATGACATCAATCAAAAGTCTTCCTAACCCAAAACACTGCTATCTCTCTTCTCCCCATACTGTAACTGGTGTGGCTACTTACACATAGGGATTTCCTCTGATACCCACACAGACAGATAGCAGTCTTGGCAGTGGAGAGATTAAGAAGTATATAAGAACTTGGAATACAATCCAAGCCAGAGTCGATGTCTTTGGATAGAAGCGAGATAAGAGGGAGAGAGGGAAAGAGGGAGGGAGTGAAATCCGCAGGTTTAACCCTTACCACATTTTTTAAATCAAATTTGTAGTTTCACATGTGAAATCTCATTTTAACATGTGAAATAAGTGTTTTCACGTTGAACTTAAATTTCACTTGTATTTTCACAAGTATTACATTTACAGTTCACATGTTATCACCAACTTTTCACTTGTGATGAGAATAACATGCAGCTCAAGTAAATTGCCGTTTTAAAAACATCCAGATGAAAATCTCACTTTAAAATGTGGAAATCAATCACATGTAAAATCTAATTTGCCGTTTCACATGTGAAAAAAAGTTAGATTTTAACGTGAAAGTTTTTTACTAGAATTTTATATACGCATGTGATTGTTTTTCACATGTGAACTTAAAATTCGGCATGTGAAAGTGAAGATCGAATTAGCAGTTTCACATGTAATAAAACTCCACATTTACTCCAATGTTTGTAAACAAAGTAAATGCAAACAAACATTGTATAGCCTAAAAACAACAAATTTGAATATCATTGATGGTCTTTTGCATCCATAGCGTTGTGTATGGATTTGAGCGTGGTTGCATTTCTCCAGCCACATCCCTCAGCTTTTTATCGAAACTGTGGCGGGGAGGACACTTTGGTAATGTTTCAAATAAGCTACTTTAATAGAGTAATATTGATGTTATATGATAAAATCTTTGAGTGAGTGAGTTACTTTTTTGTCGCATTAATAATATCAAGCAAACTTCTGGAGTCGAGAACAAAATTCCTAGTATTGCAAAAAAAATCTGATAACATAAAAAACATAAACCCCAAACTGTTGATAGAGAAACAAAATATTGCAAATAAATACTTTTTTAATGCGAGGGCAAATATATTGTAAAAGGAAGCAAAACATAATCTTTCAGGCATTTTTTTTTATTATAACGAGAATAAATAAAATTCCTCCATCTTTTCTGCAATTTTCCCCAATCTTTGCTTATGTTACCCTTTGCCTTTTCCAGTTGCAAGTTTTGGAACATTCTTTCCATCAACATTGAATCCTGTATCCCACTGCTGTGTTTCCTCTGAAGCTAAGCAGGGTCAGTCCTGGTTAGTCCCTGGATGGAAGACCAGATGTAGTTGGAAGTGGTGAAAAATGTCACATGTGGGGAAGAACTTTTTCACATGAGGGGAAAAACACATGGAAAATGTACCTGCGAAACTTCACACGTGTTTTTCATGTGATTTTTTTTCACAGGAGCCGGAGGAAGGATGTGTTTTTTTTCTTCTTCAGTGGAATAAATCTGGGGGAGTCTGGGTAAAGTACGGTTGTTGTGTTGGCGGTGGCGGTAAGCAGCCAAGAGATAAGCGGAAAGTGTGGTCGCCCCGCATTACGCTCCCACATGCAGGATGTGGCACGGTAGCGACACGGTAGCCATAGCTGCTGTAGTCATTGATACGCCATTGTTGTTGCTCAGGGGTACACGACACGACAGCATTCACTCCCTCCATCCCTCCCTCCCTCAATTCCTTATGTGTTTCACAGGTGTGCCATATCTATGGTATATGGATGAAAGCCTTAGATGTCATGGCAATGTGTCTGGAAGAAACAGACACTCATGGAGTATGATGTGACTGCTAGGCCCTGATCAAAGGGACCTCATGTATGTTCAAACTGACAAACCTGTTTTTGATAGACATGCTTAGACAGGTGAATAATGCAAAGTAAAGGAAGAATTTTCAGATTTCAGAGTGCATCGTGGGTATGTAAGTGGCAGCAAATAAACACAACCTAATCCTCAAATTGTGCGCACACACACACACGCACACACACACACACAGATCTCCTCAATGTCACCATTCCTCTAGTCAGATTATCCTTTGAGGATATTTCTGTCAACAAAAACATGAATTCTGAAAAATGCTTCAGAAAAAAAACTTATTTTTTATATAAGGGAAGGAGACGGTGGAAGGATGTGTTATTTATATAAGGGAAGGAGACGGAGGAAGGATGTGTTTTTTTATTTAAGGAAAGGAGACGGAGGAAGGATGTGTTTTTTATATAAGGAAAGGAGACGGAGGAAGGATGTGTTTTTTTATATAAGGAAAGGAGACGGAGGAAGGATGTGTTTTTATATAAGGAAAGGAGACGGAGGAAGGATGTGTTTTTATATAAGGAAAGGAGACGGAGGAAGGATGTGTTTTTATATAAGGGAAGGAGACGGAGGAAGGATGTGTTTTTATATAAGGGAAGGAGACGGAGGAAGGATGTGTTTTTATATAAGGGAAGGAGACGGAGGAAGGATGTGTTTTTATATAAGGAAAGGAGACGGAGGAAGGATGTGTTTTTATATAAGGAAAGGAGACGGAGGAAGGATGTGTTTTTTATATAAGGGAAGGAGACGGAGGAAGGATGTGTTTTTATATAAGGAAAGGAGACGGAGGAAGGATGTGTTTTTATATAAGGAAAGGAGACGGAGGAAGGATGTGTTTTTATATAAGGAAGGAGACGGAGGAAGGATGTTTTTATATAAGGGAAGGAGACGGAGGAAGGATGTGTTTTTATATAAGGAAAGGAGACGGAGGAAGGATGTGTTTTTTTATATAAGGAAAGGAGACGGAGGAAGGATGTGTTTTTTATATAAGGGAAGGAGATGGAGGAAGGATGTGTTTTTTTATATATGGAAAGGAGACGGAGGAAGGATGTGTTTTTTATATAAGGGAAGGAGACGGAGGAAGGATGTGTTTTTTTATATAAGGGAAGGAGACGGAGGAAGGATGTGTTTTTTTATATAAGGGAAGGAGACAGAGGAAGGATGTGTTTTTTTATATAAGGGAAGGAGACGGAGGAAGGATGTGTTTTTTTATATAAGGGAAGGAGACGGAGGAAGGATGTGTTTTTATATAAGGGAAGGAGACGGAGGAAGGATGTGTTTTTATATAAGGGAAGGAGACGGAGGAAGGATGTGTTTTTATATAAGGAAAGGAGACGGAGGAAGGATGTGTTTTTTTATATAAGGAAAGGAGGCGGAGGAAGGATGTGTTTTTATATAAGGGAAGGAGACGGAGGAAGGATGTGTTTTTATATAAGGGAAGGAGACGGAGGAAGGATGTGTTTTTATATAAGGGAAGGAGACGGAGGAAGGATGTGTTTTTATATAAGGAAAGGAGACGGAGGAAGGATGTGTTTTTATATAAGGAAAGGAGACGGAGGAAGGATGTGTTTTTATATAAGGGAAGGAGACGGAGGAAGGATGTGTTTTTATATAAGGGAAGGAGACGGAGGAAGGATGTGTTTTTATATAAGGGAAGGAGACGGAGGAAGGATGTGTTTTTATATAAGGAAAGGAGACGGAGGAAGGATGTGTTTTTATATAAGGAAAGGAGACGGAGGAAGGATGTGTTTTTTATATAAGGGAAGGAGACGGAGGAAGGATGTGTTTTTATATAAGGAAAGGAGACGGAGGAAGGATGTGTTTTTATATAAGGAAAGGAGACGGAGGAAGGATGTGTTTTTATATAAGGGAAGGAGACGGAGGAAGGATGTGTTTTTATATAAGGGAAGGAGACGGAGGAAGGATGTGTTTTTATATAAGGAAAGGAGACGGAGGAAGGATGTGTTTTTATATAAGGAAAGGAGACGGAGGAAGGATGTGTTTTTATATAAGGGAAGGAGATGGAGGAAGGATGTGTTTTTATATATGGAAAGGAGACGGAGGAAGGATGTGTTTTTATATAAGGGAAGGAGACGGAGGAAGGATGTGTTTTTTTATATAAGGGAAAGAGACAGAGGGAGGATGTGTTTTTTTATATAAGGGAAGGAGACGGAGGAAGGATGTGTTTTTTTATATAAGGGAAGGAGACGGAGGAAGGATGTGTTTTTTATATAAGGAAGGAGACGGAGGAAGGATGTGTTTTTTATATAAGGGAAGGAGACGGAGGAAGGATGTGTTTTTTATATAAGGGAAGGAGACGGAGGAAGGATGTGTTTTTTATATAAGGAAAGGAGACGGAGGAAGGATGTGTTTTTTTATATAAGGAAAGGAGACGGAGGAAGGATGTGTTTTTTATATAAGGGAAGGAGACGGAGGAAGGATGTGTTTTTTATATAAGGGAAGGAGACGGAGGAAGGATGTGTTTTTATATAAGGGAAGGAGACGGAGGAAGGATGTGTTTTTATATAAGGAAAGGAGACGGAGGAAGGATGTGTTTTTATATAAGGAAAGGAGACGGAGGAAGGATGTGTTTTTATATAAGGGAAGGAGACGGAGGAAGGATGTGTTTTTTTATATAAGGGAAGGAGACGGAGGAAGGATGTGTTTTTATATAAGGGAAGGAGACGGAGGAAGGATGTGTTTTTATATAAGGGAAGGAGACGGAGGAAGGATGTGTTTTTATATAAGGAAAGGAGACGGAGGAAGGATGTGTTTTTTATATAAGGAAAGGAGACGGAGGAAGGATGTGTTTTTATATAAGGGAAGGAGATGGAGGAAGGATGTGTTTTTATATATGGAAAGGAGACGGAGGAAGGATGTGTTTTTATATAAGGGAAGGAGACGGAGGAAGGATGTGTTTTTATATAAGGGAAAGAGACAGAGGAAGGATGTGTTTTTATATAAGGGAAGGAGACGGAGGAAGGATGTGTTTTTATATAAGGGAAGGAGACGGAGGAAGGATGTGTTTTTATATAAGGGAAGGAGACGGAGGAAGGATGTGTTTTTATATAAGGGAAGGAGACGGAGGAAGGATGTGTTTTTATATAAGGGAAGGAGACGGAGGAAGGATGTGTTTTTATATAAGGAAAGGAGACGGAGGAAGGATGTGTTTTTATATAAGGAAAGGAGACGGAGGAAGGATGTGTTTTTATATAAGGGAAGGAGACGGAGGAAGGATGTGTTTTTATATAAGGGAAGGAGACGGAGGAAGGATGTGTTTTTATATAAGGAAGGAGACGGAGGAAGGATGTGTTTTTATATAAGGAAAGGAGACGGAGGAAGGATGTGTTTTTATATAAGGAAAGGAGAGGAAGGATGTGTTTTTATATAAGGAAGGAGACGGAGGAAGGATGTGTTTTTATATAAGGGAAGGAGACGGAGGAAGGATGTGTTTTTATATAAGGGAAGGAGACGGAGGAAGGATGTGTTTTTTATATAAGGAAAGGAGACGGAGGAAGGATGTGTTTTTTATATAAGGAAAGGAGACGGAGGAAGGATGTGTTTTTTTATATAAGGGAAGGAGACGGAGGAAGGATGTGTTTTTTTATATAAGGAAAGGAGACGGAGGAAGGATGTGTTTTTTTATATAAGGAAAGGAGACGGAGGAAGGATGTGTTTTTATATAAGGGAAGGAGACGGAGGAAGGATGTGTTTTTATATAAGGGAAGGAGACGGAGGAAGGATGTGTTTTTATATAAGGAAAGGAGACGGAGGAAGGATGTGTTTTTATATAAGGAAAGGAGACGGAGGAAGGATGTGTTTTTATATAAGGGAAGGAGATGGAGGAAGGATGTGTTTTTATATATGGAAAGGAGACGGAGGAAGGATGTGTTTTTTTATATAAGGGAAGGAGACGGAGGAAGGATGTGTTTTTATATAAGGGAAAGAGACAGAGGAAGGATGTGTTTTTATATAAGGGAAGGAGACGGAGGAAGGATGTGTTTTTATATAAGGGAAGGAGACGGAGGAAGGATGTGTTTTTATATAAGGGAAGGAGACGGAGGAAGGATGTGTTTTTATATAAGGGAAGGAGACGGAGGAAGGATGTGTTTTTATATAAGGGAAGGAGACGGAGGAAGGATGTGTTTTTATATAAGGAAAGGAGACGGAGGAAGGATGTGTTTTTTTATATAAGGGAAGGAGACGGAGGAAGGATGTGTTTTTTTAAATAAGGGAAGGAGACGGAGGAAGGATGTGTTTTTTTATATAAGGGAAGGAGACGGAGGAAGGATGTGTTTTTTTAAATAAGGGAAGGAGACGTAGGAAGGATGTGTTTTTTTTCTTTAGTGAAGGGTCTGTACCCACAAGGCTTGGAAATGATTTACTTGATGGCACTCAGTGGTCATATGCCAGTAATGAAGCTATCACTTACAAATGCAGATTCAAAGACCCCCTCCAAGAGGCTTGAAAGACCCCCTCCAAGAGGCTTGAAAGACCCCCTCCAAGAGGCTTGATAGACCCCCTCCAAGAGGCTTGAAAGACCCCCTCCAAGAGGCTTGAAAGACCCCCTCCAAGAGGCTTGAAAGACCCCCTCCAAGAGGCTTGAAAGACCCCCTCCAAGAGGCTTGAAAGACCCCCTCCAAGAGGCTTGATAGACCCTGGTCTGGTCTTGATAGACCCACGCCCTGGTCTTAGTATTCTGTGTTCTCTTTATTATTTTGGTTAGGCCAGGGTGTGACATAGGTGATTTATGTGGTTTGTTTTGTCTAGGGGTTTTGTAGTTTATGGGATTGTGTTTAGTTAAGTAGTCTGGGAAAGTCTATGGTTGCCTAGAGTGGTTCTCAATCAGAGGCAGGTGTTTATCATTGTCTCTGATTGGGAACCATATTTAGGCAGCCATATTCTTTGGGTATTTTGTGGGTGATTGTTCCTGTCTCTGTGTTTTGCACCAGTTAGGACTGTTGTCGGTTTTCACGTTACGTTTATTGTTTTTGTAAATTGTTTGTATTTTCATCTTTCATTTTAAAGATGTTTATGAATAACCACGCTGCATTTTGGTCCTCCTCTCTTTCACCAGAAGAAAACCGTAACAGCGTGTGTGTGTGTGTGTGTTCGCCTGAATATTTGTATCTTTGATTGAGTGGTGCGTCGTGCGTGTTTGTATGTGTGTGTGTGTGTGTGTCGGATCACACACACGTTGTGTGTACGCTGCATCTACCTCCGTAGACATGCGATATCTACATTAGCAGTATTCCATCACTCCTTGTTGCCGTTCATTAGCAACCAACATGTCTCTGGAAGCACTCGTGGCATCATTACCACAAAACACTCCACTGTAAAGTAGCCCTTGTTAGCGTTAAAGAAAGACACTTCCTTCTGACCTCATATATACCCCGGGCCAGGGGGAAAAGAATGCCGTCTATTTCTGATTCACCACATCTCTCTGACCATCTGTCTGTTGGCGACCATTGTGCGGGCCTGACAAGTGTGTGTGTGTGTGTGTGTGTTGCGCTGTGGAATGGACTGCGGAAATTGCGAAAGGAGACACTGAATATTGTCTCCAGCTGTTGAAGGCTTCATTTGTGTGTATCTGAGGAATACCCATCCCGGCCATCCCTTTGTTCTTCTTAAACACAATTATGTGGACATGCCTTGAAATTAGTGGATTCAGCTAACATTTCACAGTGGAAATGACAAACCTCAGAAACCTTTTAAACCTCAAATACACTAAACTTTTTATATTTCCTGCATTTCGAATTGAGATCCTACATCTGTAGCAGCTTTGGAAAAGCATATTATGAATGGGAAGAACATACACTATATATACAGAAGTATGTGGATACACATTCAAATTGGTGGATTCTGCTATTTCAGCCACACCCAATGCTGACAGGTGTATACAATCGAGCAAACCGTCATGCAATCTCCATAGACAAAACATGGCCCATACTGAAGAGCTCAGTGACTTTTAACATGCCACCTTCCCAACAAGACAGTTCATCAAATATCTGCCCTGCTAGAGCTGCCCCGGTCAACTGTAAGTGCTGTTATTGTGAAGTCGAAATATCTAGAAGCAACAACGGCTTAGCAGCGAAGAGGTAGACCACACAAGCTCAGACAATAGTACCGCAGAGTGCTGAGGCAGTGTACTGTTGTCGGTTGCAATACTCCCTACCAAGTTCCAAACTGCCTCTGTAAGCAATGTCTGCAAAAGAACTGTTTGTCGAGAGCTTCATGAAATGGGTTTCCATGGCCAAGCAGCCAATGTGCAATGTCCATCGTTGATTGGAGTGGTGTAAAGCTCGCCACCGTTGGACTCTGGAGCAGTGGTAATGCGTTCTCTGGAGTGATAAATCACGCTTCACCACCTGTAGTCCGACGGACAAATCGGGGTTTTTATTTTATTTCTGCCCCTATTCAGATGCCGTCGTCAAGGTTTTATATAGTGACAACAAGCGCTGGGCCAGATAGAAACTGCTACCTATAGTGATATGAATTGATTCCTTCGGTTCCATTTGTTCAATTTTATTCCTTCCTTATTTTTCCTTTTCGCTCATTCTTTTCCCTCATTATTTCCCCTCATTCTTTTCGCTAATTTCAAGTCATTTTGAACTCCGTTAAAAGAGGAATAGGGAGAAAATGAGGAAAGAGAGAAAAGAGAAAAGGAAGGAGAGTAATTGACAGAGAGCATGAATAAAAGGTTTATTTGTTGTTTTCTGCAGGGCCTCTGAGATATTGAAGGGGTAATGAAATTAAACACGGAGTTGCCAGCTGCAACAAGGTTAGATGTGGCAATGGTGCCTATTGCTCAACAACATTGACGACAGCCAAGGTGAGCGCCTATCGCACAGCCAACGCTCTGTATGATGAAAAACACACTTTGCAAACTTGTTTGGGGAAGAACAAAGGAATTGAAGCCAGTTTTTGCACTAGGAAAGCAATGTTGTTATTAAATGCAAACATTAAATGAGAAGAGCTTTAAATTTAGTCATTTATATCTTTAACCTTATACGGCACTGAGCTAATTCATGGTCACACAGAGAGTTTCATGGTAGTCTTAAACAAATCTACTTTGAAACAAATATATACATCTCACAGACATAGTCACGGACTTTAAAAAAGAAGACACCCGTACCATGTCAGATGTAGAGTTGAAATGTTTTCAAGTTTGAGTTTGCATCCCAATATTACACTTTAAATACACCACAGAAGACTGAAACATAACAAAACGATCAAACATAGAAATATCAGATTTTTGGTGGGTTAAATTAACAGCATTCCACCCATGAGGCCACTAGAGGGCGATTGGGTGAGTTGACAGCAGGAAATGGCTACCGTCTAGAGACCATATGCCAGTTACAGTAATATTATTACTGGTCTTCCATGAATAAGAGATAAGTACTTCTCTCACCATTAAAACCAGTAAAAAAACTAAATTTATATTGCAGGTTTTGACATATGCACTCAACACCTTAATTTTATTGAGAAAAGATATCATCGTGTATCGATATAATTGTGTTATAAGAAATACATATTTGGACATGTCTGTGTCGATATGGCACAACACTTGACTTATACGTAGTGTCAAGTCTGCTTAAGAGCACTGATGTTAATTAACACCATGGTTAACAGACACTAAAGGGTGTCACCTCCCCTACACATCCACACTTGTGCTATTTAAAGATCACTACTAGTGTTCTTTTCATTTTCTAAGAAAACTAAGAAATGTTTAATTTTCACCTCAAAACAAGAGTGAAGCATGTTATATATTGACCTTTATCTGACCCTAGACAGCGTAGGCGGTCTACCCACTCCTTCGTAGTCATAGATACACTCCCTAGATGTCCTACCGTTTAACCTCAACAGTCTATTCATTTATTGGGATATTCAAAGATAGCAAAATGCTCAGCCATCCCCTAGTCTTCCCCTACTCCCAGGCCCCTCAGCCTTCCCATAGTCTTCCCCTACTCCCAGGCCCCTCAGCCTTCCCATAGTCTTCCCCTACTCCCAGGCCCCTCAGTCTTCTCCTAGTCTTCCCCTACTCCCAGGCCCCTCAGTCTTCTCCTAGTCTTCCCCTACTCCCAGGCCCCTCAGCCATGCTAAAGGAATCTAATCACACATATGAGATTTGAGATCGCTGCCCAAGATTGGAACTTCCTCCAACCTCCTGAAATAAGAATAAAAGTGATACGATTTGATCCTACCGGCACGTGCCATGAATCCAAACATGAGATCCAAAGTACCTTGTGTATCTGTGAAGAAGACTCTCTTTGCCCTTGGTGGTTTCTATCCTCATATTGAATTGACTTTTTTCAGACATTTCAGGCTATGTTTTTCCAGGCTATACGTATATATTGTATATAAATTGTTTAAAAAAAATATTCAGACCCGTTGACTTTTTCCACATTTTGTTACATTACAGCCTTATTCTAAAACTGACTAAATTGTTTGTTTTTTCCACACTCATCAATCTACACACAATACCCCATAATGTCAAAGCAAAAACAATTTTTTAGAAATGTTCGCACTTTTTGCAATTTATTACAGATAAGAAACTGAGACATCATATTTACATAAGCATTCATACCCTTCACTCAGTATTTTGTTGAAGCACCTTTGGGAGTGATTAAGCCATTGAGTCTTCTTGGGTATGATGCTACAAGCTTGGCATACCTGTATTTGGGGAGTTTCTCCCATTTTTCTCTGTAGATCCTCTCAAGCTCTGTCAGGTTTGATGGGGATAGTTGCTGCAAAGCTATTTTCACATCTCTCCAGAGATGTTCAATCGGGTTCAAGTCCGGGCTCTTGCTGAGCCTCTCAAGGACATTCAGAGACATGTCCCGAAGCCAATCCTGCGTTGTCTTGGCTGTGTGCTTAGGGTTGTTGTCCTGTTGGAAGGTGACATTCGCCCCAGTCTGAGATTCTAAGTGCTCTGGAGCATGTTTTCATCAAGCTTCTCTCTGTTCTTTGCCCCGTTAATCTTTGCTCAATCTGACTAGTCTCCCAGTCCCTGCCGCTGAAAAACATTCCCACTGCATGATGCTGCCACCACCATGTTTCACCGTAGGGTTGGTGCCAGGTTTCCTCCAGACGTGACGCTTGGCATTCAGGCCAAAGAGTTCAAAGGTTCTCCCATCTCCACAGAGGAACTCTAGCTCTCTGTCAGAGTGACCATTGATTTCTTGGTCACCTCCCTGACCAAGGCCCTTCTCCCCCGATTGCTCAGTTTGGCCTGGAGACCAGGTCAAGGAAGGGTCTTGGTGGTTTCAAACTTCTTCCATTTAAGCATGATGGAGGCCACTGTGTTCTTTGGGACCTTCAATACAGGGATCCTGTCTCTGAGCTCTACGGACAATTCCTTCGACCTCATGGCTTTGGTTTTTGCTCTGATATGCACTGTCAACTGTGGGACCTTATATAGACAGGTGTGTGCCTTTCCAAATCATGTCCAATCAATTACATTTACCACAGGTGGACTCCAATCAAGTTGTAGAAACATCTCAAGGATGATCAATGGAAACAGAATGCACCTGAGCTAAATTTTGAGTATCATAGCAAAGGGTTGGACAACTTACGTAAATAAATAAGGTATTTCAGGTTTTTTTTAATACATTTTCTGAAATAAAGTTAAAACTGTTTTCACTTTGTCATTATGGGGTATTGTGTGTAGATTGCCGAGGATTTTTCTTCTTCTTATTATTATTATTATTTAAGTCTGTAATGTAATAAAACCTGGAAAAAGTCAAGGGGTCTGAATACATAACATATCAAAATATATGGTTGACGTAGTACACAATGATGCAACATTTTGGCTCGTGAGCAGTACTTTCAAAACTACTGTCTGAAACTGTACAAAAGCTCTGGAGCATTACTTTAACAGGAGGGATGCTTGTTCTTCCATAGGGTTTAACCGCTGAATACGTATTAGAATCTCAAGGTTATAAAAAGGTTATCTGGAATTTATATTCCATTTTGTCTATACCTGTGAAATGAGCTCCCTTCTGTGCTTGGAAATTCTAACCAATAAGGAGAGACTTTGTCATTTCTTCAAACAATCAACCTTTATTTAAATAAGAATTGCAATAATGTAGCTGGTTAACCCTCCACCGAGGTGAATCACCGAGAGCTTGAATGACACAGGGAGTACAGAACCCTTAAATGACACAGGGAGTATAGAACCCTTGAATGACACAGGGAGTACAGAACCCTTAAATGACACAGGGAGTACAGAACCCTTAAATGACACAGGGGGTACAGAACCCTTAAATGACACAGGGAGTACAGAACCCTTAAATGACACAGGGAGTACAGAACCCTTAAATGACACAGGGAGTACAGAACCCTTAAATGACACAGGGAGTACAGAACCCTTAAATGACACAGGGAGTACAGAACCCTTAAATGACACAGGGAGTACAGAACCCTTAAATGACACAGGGAGTACAGAACCCTTAAATGACACAGGGAGTACAGAACCCTTAAATGACACAGGACACAGGAGTACAGAACCCCTTAAATGACACAGGGAGTACAGAACCCTTAAATGACACATTGAGTACAGAACCCTTAAATGACACAGGGAGTACAGAACCCTTAAATGACACAGGGAGTACAGAACCCTTAAATGACACAGGGAGTACAGAACCCTTAAATGACACAGGGAGTACAGAACCCTTAAATGACACAGGGGTACAGAACCCTTAAATGACACAGGGAGTACAGAACCCTTAAATGACACAGGGAGTACAGAACCCTTAAATGACACAGGGAGTACAGAACCCTTAAATGACACAGGGAGTACAGAACCCTTAAATGACACAGGGGGTACAGAACCCTTAAATGACACAGGGAGTACAGAACCCTTAAATGACACAGGGAGTACAGAACCCTTAAATGACACAGGGAGTACAGAACCCTTAAATGACACAGGGAGTACAGAACCCTTACATTCTCAAGTTGTCTCATGTAAACATGTACAAAACACGTGACCTTGGTATGTCTATGTGTGTGTAGGACGAGATGAAACTGGGGTACAAGGTACAGACTAACTGGGGAAAAGGTTGTCTCATTCTGTAGCAACTGCTGGTTGTACTGGTCTGCTAGTGAGGACAGTTGGTGTCAGAACAAAAGGAAATCTCTCCAGACACTGTTACTGTTGATAAGTCGACGGTTCCCTGAATCCAGCAATCAGGCACCTTTCGCTACCTGCCTAGATGATGTGGAGTTTCACACCAACATGCAATCACAAGCATGAACCTTTTGCCCAGCAACAGCTTTAAACTGGTGTGCAGGATTTAACACGTTGCTCTGTTTTCAGTAGAGGAAGAGGAACCGGTTCAGGAAACCATTGGATTCGCCTGTCAGCTCTTGTCTGTGTCCCAAGAACATCATACTTCCCTAGTTAGGTTCTTGTTCTACTCACACACAACAGTAAAAACAGGCTTTTACTAATACACATACAATTCTATCTTATATGATCCAATTTCTTTAACAGTTTGTAGTATACAAGCATCAGTGAGGTTTAACAGAAATTGCTCTCACAGTTTGCAAGTGCACAAAGAGACAAATCAGTTCCCAATACCCATTTCAGGTACCAATCACCTCAAATTATATTAATTAAATGTGCTCGGTCCAAAATAAATGAGTCGCCCTCGGGGCGTTAATGTGTGTTGGGAATAATCAGGGGGAGAAATATAGAACATTCAGTGCAATTAGTGAGTATACATCTGGGCTGCAGTTTCCCTGTCTAACGCAGTGACAAGGTCAGCGCACAGAGTCTACCAGAAAAAGAACATCCAAAACTTTTGATTGGGGAGATTTTTTTTCTTCCTTTTTTCGTTCTATTCTGAAAATAGCTTTGAACATTCCTATGTACGCCTGAATGTCCGAGAGAATAATCATTCCATTCATTTGTATGTGTGTGGGGGTGGGGGGTTACCATTCATTGGGATGAATACATTTGTACAAATTACGGCTCTTTAAACCAGGGACAAGTTAGTTACTTTTCGGACAATGATGTGATAATAAAGTAGATAAGCTAGTTCTTTATTAAAAGACATTAAAAGCAGCACGTCTTCAATGAAAATAAAACCAAGTGTTAAAAGCCTCATAGCATATGGTGGGAAGGATTTGCGGAAACGTTCTGTTTTGGCCCTGGGTAAAATAAATCTGTCTACCATCGCACTGAGATGCTCCAGGCAGGTACTGTGGAGGGGGTGGCTAGTGTTGGCCTCTGTACCTCTAAGCTTTTTGAGGATCTGTTTATCCAGCATGGGTTCTAGTTTGTCCTGTTTGTACCGATGGGAGATCCAGTCTTCTTGATGATTTTTTTTTACCATGTTTGCGTCTTCCCTAGTGATGTTAGTCCACTCTCATAATTTCTTAATTACATTTTTTATTTTTTATTAAAGACAGGCGAAAATCCTGTGTTTCTATGTCAAACAGTCTTTCTTCTGTGATGTATATACAGTGCAATATGAGGATACAATCTGAAAATGTTCTACCGTTCACCTTCATAAAGTATGTGACATGGTACAGGTGGCTTTTTTCTTTTAAAGCCCATAACCATGTGTGTGAGGTGTATACTTTAGTTTCAAAGTCAATTTGTTTGAGACTACCAATAAACACTCTGTGTGACCATGATTTAGCCCCACTGCAGTGTTTAAAAAATATTTTTGAGAAATTTTGAGCAGACATTGAAGACAGAGCTTCCTTAACAAGAAATAGCCTTTGCAGAGACTTTTTTTAAAAACCATGGAGAAGTTCTCATTCCACCGCAGCTTATCGTCAATCACCACCCCCGAGTATTTTTATGAGTCTACCATTTCCACGGTGACCCCGATCAGAGGAAAAGCGCTCTCCTTCTTCCTTCTCAAGTCTATCTCCAGCTCTTTTGTTTTTGATGCCTTCAGCTCCAGGTTGTTTTGACTGCACCATGCCACAAATGAAGACATCCCCCCCCCCCCTGTATAGGTGATCGTCATTCTTCGTGATGCAGCATATAATGGCTGAAATCGTCTGAAAACTTTCGTAGGTGTCAGGAGGCTTGGGCTTGCCGGCAGTCTGCTGTGTAGAGGGTGAAGAGGAATGGTGACAAAACCGTCCCTTGTGGGGAACCTGTGTTAGTGATGATGGTGTCTGAGCCCAAGTGGTTCTGTAGTCTGACCCACTATGGCCCGTCAGTGAGTTAGTCCGTGACGCAGGCGATGTCGGGAGGATGTAACTGCATGACCTGGAGATTCCGGGCTCGAAGATGTGGCTGGATGTTGTTGAAGGCACTAGAAACCTGTAATGATATGATATGATGTTGTTATATACTTTGTTATATGTGTTGTTGTATGTGTTGTTATATGTTGTTATATGTTGTTATACCTTGCCATTGTTGAAAACTTGTTTCTGATTGGCTTGAAGAACATTCTAGAGCGTGCATAATTTCACTATAGTGCACGGTATATTTGCACGGTAGAATTCAACGGCTATACTGAAGGTAATTTTTTACGTGTTCTACATGGTTTAATTTGAAAGGAAAAGTCGAAATGGAAACTTTATTGGCATTATTGAATTCGACTTTCATAATGGGAAGCTAGGACTGATAGTTTGATTAGTGAAACTAGCAAGTCTGTTTGTTCGGTTACCTTGGCAACTACTGTAGCTAGTAAACCTTCTAGCTACTTCAGTGGATGTTGACCACATTTCTACAGGCAAATGAACACATTAATTTTGGCAAATGTGTTAAATGATTAAATTATAGCCATGGCATGAAAGGGATAATCAACTTGGGGCTCTATGCGTTCTCTAGAAGATAAAAACTCTGTTGAAAGTCAGCTCCATTACACCAGCACGTTGTGGAACACACCTTCCACGTCATTCAATATTTTCCATAGAACACATAGCCCTTCGTTGATTATCCCTTACTTATATACAGTATGTTGTTATATATGTTGTTTAATGTTGTTATATGTTTATATTATGTTCTATGTGTTGTTAAATGTTATATGTTGTTATATGTTGTTTTATATTATGTTATATATGTTGGTAAATGTTGTCATTTGTTGTTTTATGTTGTTATATGTTGTTATATGTTATATGTTGTTATATATTATGTTATATATTTTGTTAAATGTTGTTATGTTGTTTTATGTTGTTATATGTTGTTATATGTTGTTTTATCCTCTTATATATGTTGTTATATGTTGTTTTATATGATGTTATATGTGTTGTTAAACATTATATGTTATATGTTGTTAATTATTGTTTTATCCTGTTATATATGTTGTTATATGTTGTTTTATGTTGTTTTCTATTGTTATATTTGTTGCTAAACATTGTTATATGTTGTTATATATGTTGTTTTATGTTGTTTAATATTATGTTACATATGTTGTTTTATGTTGTTTAATATTATGTTACATATGTTGTTATATGTTGTTATATATGTTGTTATATGTTGTTTTATGTTGTTTAATATTATGTTATGTATGTTGTTATATGTTGTTTACGTTGTTATATGTTGTTTACGTTGTAATATGTTGTTTACCTTTTTATATGTTGTTATATATGTTTTTATATGTTGTTTTATGTTGTTTAATATTATGTTATATGTTGTTATATGTTGTTTACCTTGTTATATGTTGTTATATGCTGTTTTATATTATGTTATATATGTTGTTAAATGTTGTTTTATGCTGTTATATTTTGTTATATGTTGTTTTATATTATGTTATATATCTTGTTAAATGTTGTCATTTGTTGTTTTATGTTGTTATATGTTGTTTTATAATGTATATGTTGTTTTACAGTATGATGTCAAAAGTTTGGACACACCAAGGGTTTTTCTTTATTTTACTATTGTCATTGTAGAATAATACTATAATAATACTGCATTGTAGAATAATACTATAATAATACTGCATTGTAGAATAATACTATAATAATACTGCATTGTAGAATAATACTATAATAATACTAAATTGTAGAATAATACTATAATAATACTACATTGTAGAATAATACTATAATAATACTGCATTGTAGAATAATACTATAATATTACTACATTGTAGAATAATACTATAATAATACTACATTGTAGAATAATACTATAATATTACTACATTGTAGAATAATACTGAAGACATCACATCTAGGAAATAACACATATGGAATCATGTAGTAACCAAGAAAGTGCTAAACAAATCAAAATATATTTTATATTTGAGATTCTTCAACTATCCACCCTTTGCCTTGATGACAGCTTTCCACACTCTAGGCATTCTCTCAACCAGCTTCAGCTGGAATGCTTTTCCAACACTCTCGAAGGAGGTCCCACATATGCTGAGCACTTGTTGGCTGCATTTCCTTCACTCTGCATTCTGACTCTTCCCAAACCATCTCAATTTGATTTCTGGTCGGGGTATTGTGGAGGCCAGGTCATCTGATGCAGCAGTCCATCACTCTCCTTCTTGGTAAAATAGCCCTTACACAGCCTGGAGGTGTGTTGGGTCATTGTCCTGTTGAAAAACAAATTATATTCCAAATAAGCCCAAACCAGATGGTATGGCGTATCGCTGCAGAATGCTGTGGTAGCCATGCTGGTAAAAGTGTGCCTTGAATTCTAAATAAATCACAGAGAGTGCCACCAGCAAAGCACCCCTACACCATAACACCTCCTCCTCCATGCTTTACGGTGGGAAATACACATGCAGAGATCATCCGTTCACCCACACCGCATCTCACAAAGACACGGCGGTTTGAAGCAAAAATCTCCAATTTGGACAAATGTCCACCTGTCTAATGTCCATTGCTAGTGTTTCTTGGCCCAAGCAAGTCTCTTCTTCTTATTGGTGTCCTTTATTTGTGGTTTATTTGCAGCAATTCGACCATGAAGGCCTGATTCACACATTCTCCTCTACACAGTTGATGTTGAGATGTGTCTGTCACTTGAACTCCGTGAAGCATTTATTTTTTTATAGGTTACATATGTTGTTATCCGTGTTATTATTTGTTTTATACGTTTTCTTTGTTGTTATATGTGTTAGTATATGTTGTGCAAACTGTATGTTGTTATATGTGTTAGTATATGTTGTGCAAACTGTATGTTGTTATATGTGTTAATATATGTTGTGCAAACTGTATGTTGTTATATGTGTTAATATATGTTGTGCAAACTGTATGTTGTTATATGTGTTAATATATGTTGTGCAAACTGTATGTTGTTATATGTGTTAATATATGTTGTGCAAACTGTATGTTGTTATATGTTTCTCAGAAAAGTCAAGAAACAGGTAAATAAATAGTGTGATTGTGGAGCTCTAAAATGATTCATGATGAGAAAGACTGAAAGATGAAGTGATGTTCCACCTAGTGTAGATAGTACACACACACACACACACACACACACACACACACACACACACACACACACACACACTCACACACTCACAAACACACACCTACACCTACACCTACACCCACTCACCTATTCATCTCCCAGGGATTTGGCCTCCTCTTGGGCAGAATAAATAAGGCTTTCCTGGCCTGTGCCCTGCATGATGAGGAAGCCGTCAAGCATTCATTCCAACATTCATGAACCAAACAAACGGCCAGAGCTGATTCACCTCTCAGGGCAACAAATTCCCCAATGGACCACCAGCTTAGCAAAGCTAAGGAGGAACATGCAGCCATGTGATCAGAACCATGTCAACAGAATCAGAAGCAAGACTTGGGACTGGAAGTCTGGATATCTCCCTGTATTCATAAGCAAGATCTTCTGATGTAGTCCATATGGATTGGGTCTACCCAGGATTTATCCTCATGGCTGAACAGTCTTTAACCGTGGCTGGGAGAGTATTCACTGTACGAATAAATAGCTAGGTCCCTCTCCACTGTAGATCTTGTGTGTGATTAGTTGTTTGTCTCTGTTATAATTCAGTTTGTGATCATTATCTGTGTCCACTTGTATCAATCAATTACACACACTTAGCACCACAATCAATTCTATTTTAGTGTTTAGTGGCGTAGTCGGCATGCTTGATTCATTATATAATTGAGCACTACGCTTGATTTATGTGATCTGTATTCCTCTTTTGTTTATTATAATTTGTTAGACAATGTTACTACTACCACTAGTACTACTACTATTACTACTACTACTATTACTACTATACTATTCCTATTCCTATTACTACCACTACTACTACGGCTAATACTACTACTACTACTACTATTATACTATTCCTACTCCTATTACTACCACTACTACTACTACTACTACTACCACTACAACTACACTACTACTACAACTACTACCACTGCTACTACTATTCCTATTCATATTACTACCACTAATACTACTACTATACTATTCCTATTCCTACTTCTACAACTACTACTGCTACTACTATTCCTATTCATATTACTACCACTACTACTACTACTACTACTATACTATTCCTACTTCTACAACTACTACTACTACTACTACTACCACTACTACTACACTATTCCTATTACTACCACTACTACTACTACTACAACTACCACTGCTACTACTACTACTACAACTACTACTACTACTATACTATTCCTATTACTATTTCTATTTCTACCACTACTACTACCACTGCTACTACTATTCCTATTCATATTACTACCACTAATACTACTACTATACTATTCCTATTCCTACTTCTACAACTACTACTGCTACTACTATTCCTATTCATATTACTACCACTACTACTACTACTACTACTATACTATTCCTACTTCTACAACTACTACTACTACTACTACTACCACTACTACTACACTATTCCTATTACTACCACTACAACTACCACTGCTACTACTACTACTACAACTACTACTACTACTACTACTACTACTACTATACTATTCCTATTACTATTTCTATTTCTACCACTACTACTACTACTACTACCACTACTAATACTAAAACTACTACCACTACTACTAGTACTACTACTACTACACTATTCCTATTACTACCACTACTACTACTACTACTACTACTACTACCACCACTACTAATACTACCACTACTACCACTACTACTAGTACTACTACTACTACTACTACTACTACTACTACCAGTACTATAACTACTACTACTACTACTACTACTACTACTACTACTATACTATTCCTATTTCTACCACTACTACTACTACCACTACAACACCTAGTACTAATACTACTACTACCACTACTAATACTACCACTACTACCACTACAACAACTACTACTACTACTACAACTAATACTACAACTACTACTACTACCACTACTACTACTACTACTGATGGTGCTTCTACTACTGCGGCTACTACTAATATACTACTATACTACTAGTATCACTATTAAAGTTACTACTACTGATGATACTACTAGTATCACTATTACTGTTGCTACTAATGATGATACTACTCCTACTACCACTACAACTACAACTACTACTACTACTGATGGTGCTTCTACTACTGTGACTACTAATATACTACTATACTACTAGTATCACTATTAAGGTTACTACTACTGATGATACTACTAGTATCACTATTACTGTTGCTACTACTGATGATACTACTACTACTTTGATGACCCTCCCACTCCGTCTGACGAATTCTTTCTCTTTGCTCTAGGTAGGCGGAGCCGGGAGGGTTGGCAGGATAAATGCACCTTTTCCCCATTCATTGAGGAGACTCTCCATGCAGACACAGACATATTTTGGTTGTGGCATTTTTGTGGCTATTTGGTTTGTTTGCGTTGGCACCTTTCAACACCCCTCATTATCACATGTAAACACGCAACCACTCACTTACACTACTGACTAAACACACACCGTTGTTAATTGTATTTACTTTACTTCAGTTAATAAATATATTTTGTTATTATTTATCTCCACGTTGTCTCCCTTTTTGTTACGAGCCGGTTCGTGACACTACTAATGATGGTACTACTAGTATCACTACTACTGCTGCTTCTATTACTACAAATAATTAAACAAATTGAAGATAATAATAATAATAAAATAAATTGGCCATTGTTACTTGTGTAATTAGATTTGTTTTGCAGGGGTTAAAGTATGGCATAGTTACATAGCTGCACTTGTCCATCTAAACAGCTCGTCGAACATCTCATTCCAAAATCATGGGCATTAATATGGAGTTGGTCCCCCCTGTTGCTGCTATACTCCACTATTCTGGGAAGGCAGCCTCCACTAGATGTTGGAACATTGCTGCGGGGACTATCTGCCATTCAGCCACAAGATCATTCGTGAGGTCGGGTGCTAATGTTGGGTGATTAGGTCGGCATTCCAATTAATCCAAAAGGTGTTCGATGGGGTTGAGGTCAGGGCACTGTGCAGGCCAGTCAAGTTCTTCCACACCGATCTGGACCAAAATGTCTGTGTGGACCTCGCTTTGTGCACCGGGGGATTGTCATGCTGAAACAGGAAAGGACCAGCCCTTTATTCCTCCTCCACCAAACTTTACAGTTGGCACTATGCATTCGGGCAGGTAGCGTTCTCCTGACATCGGCTAAACTCAAACTTGTCCCTCTGACTTCCAGATGGTGAAGCGTGATTCATCACTCGAGAAAACGTGTTTCCACTGCTCCAGAGTCCAATGGCGGCAAGCATTACACCACTCCAGCAGACGCTTGGCGTTGCACACAGTGATCTTAGGTTTGTGTGTGGATGCTCTTTCATTAAAACCCATTTCATGAAGCTCCAGACGAACAGTTATTGTGCTGAAGTTGTTTCCAGAGGCAATTTGGAACTCAGTAGTGAGTGTTGCAACCGACGGCATAATGTTTTGGGGCACTATGTGCTTCAGCACTCGGCGGTCCCTTTCTGTGAGCTTGTGTGGCCTACCACTAAGCCGTTGTTGCTCTTAGACGTTTCCACTCCACAATAACAGAACTTACAGTTGACTGGGGCAGCTCTAGCAAGGCATACATTTGACAACTGACTTTTTGGAAATGTGGCGGTCAATTAACTCTTCAGTATGGGTCATTCTACTACCAAAGTTTGTCTATTGAGATTACATGGCTGTGTGCACAATTTTATACACCTGTTAGCATTGGGTGTGGCTGAAATAGCTGAATCCACTCCTCTTTAAATATTCATATTCCTCCAAAGCTCAGGTGTCCTGAGTCTGCACAACTCTGCCAGGACCTAGGTTCAAGGGAGACACAAGTTTTGTAATACTATATCTCTTGACACACATGAAAATAATCATGGCCGCTATAAACCTTCAAGCTGCATAAAGGGCCCTATTCCAACTAAACTACTGAGAGAGCTGCTTCCTGTGCTTGGCCCTATGTTGAACATAATAAACAGCTCTCTTTCCGTCCGATGTGTACCAAACTCACTAAAAGTAATAAATCCTCTCTTGAAAAAGCCAAACCTTGACCCAGAAAATATTTTTTTAAACTATCGGCCTGTATCGAATCTTCCATTCCTCTCAATTTTTTTTGAAAAAGCTGTTGCGCAGCAACTCACTGCCTTCCTGAAGACAAACAATGCATAAGAAATGCTTCAGTCTGGTTTTAGACCCCATCATAGAACTGAGACTGCACTTGTGAAGGTGGTAAATTAAATTTAATGGCATCAGACCAAGGCTCTGCATCTGTCCTCGTGCTCCTAGATCTTAATGCTGCTTTTGATACCATCGATGACCACATTTTTTGAAGAGATTGGAAACCCAAATCGGTCTACAGAAGCAAGTTCTGGCCTGGTTTATCTGTCGGAAAGATATGTTTGTTTCTGTGGAGGGTTTGTCCTCTGACAAATCAACTGTAAATGTCGGTGCTCCTCAAGGCTCCGTTTTAGGAACACTATTGTTTTCCCTATATATTTTACCTCTTGGGGATGTCATTCGAAAACATAATGTTAACTTTCACTGCTATGCAGACGACACACAGCTGAACATTTCGATGAAACATGGTGAAGCCCCAAAATTGACCTCCCTGAAGGCCTGTGTTTCAGACATAAGGAAGTGGATGGCAGCAAATGTTCTACTTTGAAACTTGGACAAAACAGAGATGTTTGTTCTAGGTCCCAAGAAACAAAGAGATCTTCTGTTGAATCTGACAATTAATCTTGATGGTTGTACAGTCGTCTCACATAAAACTGTGAAGGACCTTGTTGTTACTCTGCAGAAAAATTTGATCATATTACTCCAGTGCTAGCCTATCTACACTGGCTTCCTGTAAGGGCAAGGGCTGATTTCAAGGTTTCACTGCTAACCTACAAAGCATTACATGGGCTTGCTCCTAACCATCTTTCTGATTTGGTCTTGCCGTACATACCTACATGTACGCTACGGTCACAAGATGCAGGCTTCCTTATTGTCCCAAGAATTTCTAAGCAAACAGCTGGTGGCAGGGCATTCTCCTATAGAGCTTTAATGGAATCGTCTGCCTATCCATGTGAAAGACGCAGACTCAATCTCGACCATTAAGTTTTTATTGATGACTCATCTCTTCAGTAGGTACTATGATTGAATGTAGTCTGGCCCAGGATGATGAAGTTGAACGGAAAGGCACTGGAGCAACGAACCGCCCTTGCTGTCTCTGCCTGGCCGGTTCCCCTCTCTCCACTGGGATTCTCTGCCTCAAACCCTATTACAGGGGCTAAGTCACAGGCTTACTGGTGCTCTTCCATGCCATCCCTAGGAGAGGTGCGTCACTTGAGTGGGTTGAGTCACTGACATGATCTTCCTGTCTGGATTGGCATTCCCCCTTGGGTTGTGCCGTGTGGGAGATCTTCATGGGCAATACTCGGCCTTGTCTCAGGATGTTAAGTTGGTGGTTGAAGTTGTCCCTCTAGTGGTGTGGGGGCTTTGCTTTGGCAAAGTGGGTGGGGTTACATACTGCCTGTTTGGCCCTGTCTGGGGGTATCATCGGACTGGGCCACAGTGTCTCCCGACCCCCTCCTGTCTCAGCCTCCAGTATTTATGCTGCAATTGTTTATGTGTCGTGGGGCTAGAGACTTTGCGGTCTTAATCCTATTGAGCGGTTTGTAAAAAGAGCAATTGGAACAATTGAGAGGGCGACAAAGGAAGGCATCGTTAGGAAAACTGGCATAACATCTTATTAAAGGATAAGGATGCAACTGCAGGCTGAAAGGGGTTTTAGCTGGACCAGTGTCTGTGACCGGCCTAGTTCAAGACCATCAACTCAATATAACAGTCTCCCCTTGGTGTCTCCTTCTCAAAACACTGAGACAATAACTGGACATTCAATGTATTTTCCTGATGAAGTCAGAAAATAAGGAGATCAGAAATCTTTGAAAACGGTTGTTGTGACACGCAAACGTAAAGTTGTAAAATGCCCTGCTTTACCAGGAATGCAACGAGGAAGTCTAGAGATGAATGAGCTCCCACCATCGCTGCTTAAAACTGTCTTCTTTTTTTTAGGTTGTTCTTTGTCGTATGAAGTGTGAAACCTGTACACTTGCACATCATTCACATATAATTATCACACTTTAGTATTCATCAATAAGCCATCCAACGAACAGCTGGCTCTTTGACCCAGTGTTTCCTACACTTCTATTTGTTTGTTGGTTTATTAGGATCCTCATTAGCTTTTTGCAGAAGCACCAGCTACTCTTCCTGGGGTCCACAAAAAAACACATGACAAGTAACAAAACACTGAAACACTAAAAGATGAGTCACACAAATTTGAAATAAAAGGATATTCAAACAATACAACAAAAACATTATGTGTGTGTTAGTGTGTGTGTGTGTTAGTGCGTGTATTAATGTGTGTGTGTGTGTGTGTGTGTCAGAGTGTGTGTCTGTTAGTGTGTGTGTGTCAGAGTGTGTGTGTGTCTGTTAGAGTGTTTGTGTTAATGTGTGTGTGTGTGTCAGAGTGTGTGTGTCTGTTAGAGTGTGTGTGTTAGTGTGTGTGTGTTAATGTGTGTGTGTGTGTTAATGTTTGTGTGTTTGTGTGTGTGTGTGTGTGTCAGAGTGTGTGTGTCTGTTAGAGTGTGTGTGTTAGTGTGTGTGTGTTAATGTGTGTGTGTGTGTGTAGTGTGTGTGTGTGTCAGAGTGTGTGTGTCTGTTAGAGTGTGTGTGTTAGGTAGTGTGTGTTAATGTGTGTGTGTGTGTGTTAGTGTGTGTGTGTGTTTGTGTCAGAGTGTGTGTGTCTGTTAGAGTGTGTGTGTTCGTGTGTGTGTGTAAATGTGTGTGTGTGTCAGAGTGTGTGTGTCTGTTAGAGTGTGTGTGTTAGTGTGTGTGTGTCTGTTAGAGTGTGTGTGTCTGTTAGAGTGTGTGTGTCTGTTAGAGTGTGTGTGTTTGTGTGTGTGTGTGTCAGAGTGTGTGTGTGTTAGAGTGTGTGTGTCTGTTAGAGTGTGTGTGTTAGTGTGTGTGTGTGTGTCAGAGTGTGTGTGTCTGTTAGAGTGTGTGTTTGTGTGTGTGTGTCAGAGTGTGTGTGTGTCAGAGTGTGTGTGTTAATGTGTGTGTTTTAGTGTGTGTGTGTGTGTGTCTGTGTGTGTGTGTGTGTGTCAGATGGTGTGTGTGTAAATGTGTGTGTGTCAGAGTGTGTGTGTCTGTTAGAGTGTGTGTGTTAGTGTGTGTGTGTGTGTCAGTGTGTGTGTGTTAGTGTGTGTGTGTGTTTTTTTAGTGTGTGTTAATGTGCATGTGTGTTAGTGTGTGTGTGTGTGTGTGTGTGTGTGTGTGTAAATGTGTGTGTGTGTCAGAGTGTGTGTGTCTGTTAGAGTGTGTGTGTTAGTGTGTGTGTGTTAATGTGTGTGTGTGTTAATGTGTGTGTGTGTCAGAGTGTGTGTGTCTGTTAGAGTGTGTGTGTTTGTGTGTGTGTGTCAGAGTGTGTGTGTGTCAGAGTGTGTGTGTGTTAGAGTGTGTGTGTGTGTGAGTGTGTGTGTGTTAATGTGCATGTGTGTTAGTGTGTGTGTGTGTCAGAGTGTGTGTGTCTGTTAGAGTGTGTGTGTTAGTGTTAGTGTTAATGTGTGTGTCTGTTAGAGTGTGTGTGTTAGTGTGTGTGTGTCTGTTAGAGTGTGTGTGTTAGAGTGTGTGTGTCTGTTAGAGTGTGTGTGTCTGTTAGTGTGTGTGTGTTAGTGTGTGTGTGTGTGTCTGTTAGAGTGTGTGTGTTTGTGTGTGTGTGTCAGAGTGTGTGTGTGTGTGTGTCAGAGTGTGTGTGTTAATGTGTGTGTTTTAGTGTGTGTTAATGTGCATGTGTGTTAGTGTGTGTGTGTGTGTCAGAGTGTGTGTGTGTAAATGTGTGTGTGTGTGTCAGAGTGTGTGTGTCTGTTAGAGTGTGTGTGTTAGTGTGTGTGTGTTAATGTGTGTGTGTGTTTTAGTGTGTGTGTAATGTGCATGTGTGTTGTGTGTGTTTGTGTGTGTGTGTCAGAGTGTGTGTGTGTAAATGTGTGTGTGTCAGAGTGTGTGTGTCTGTTAGATGTGTGTGTGTGTGTTGGTGTGTGTGTGTGTGTGTTGTGTGTGTCTGTGTAAATGTGTGTGTGTGTCAGAGTGTGTGTGTCTGTTAGAGTGTGTGTGTCTGTTAGTGTGTGTGTTTGTGTGTGTGTGTCAGAGTGTGTGTGTGTCAGAGTGTGTGTGTGTGTGAGAGTGTGTGTGTTTGTGTGTGTGTGTTAGTGTGTGTGTGTGTCAGAGTGTGTGTGTGTTAGAGTGTGTGTGTATGTATGTGTTAGAATGTGTGTGTGATAGAGTTTGTATGTCCTCACAGTCTGTTCTATGAGCTGTTGTTTAATCTGTTTTTTTTTAAGGTAATTTTCCTGTTTGCTTCAGGAATAGGAGTTGTTTTTATTATACCTTTATCTAACTAGGCAAGTCAGTTATTAAGAACAAATTCTTATTTTCAATGACGGCCTAGGAACAGTGGGTTAACTACCTGTTCAGGGGCAGAACGACAGATTTGTACCTTGTCAGCTCTGGGGTTTGATCTTGCAACTTTCCAGTTATTTGTCCAACAACTCAACTTCCCAAGATGGCATAGCAGTCAGATGTCCTTTGTCCTCGTCTTGTCATGTCCCGTATATATATATATATATATATATATATATATATATATATATATATATATTTACACCTTTCTTCACATATATTTTATATATTATATTTTCCAAAAAACTGAACTTCAAAACATTCTCCTTCAAACCGCCTCACCAATTTAAAAAAAGTATTATTTACCTCAAATATGAAATCCACAATGGAAGCTAGCCAGAAGCTAACCAGAAGCTAGCCAGAAGCTAGCCAGAAGCTAGCCAGAAGCTAGCCAGAAGCTAGCCAGAAGCTAGCCAGAAGCTAACCAGAAGCTAACCAGAAGCTAGCCAGAAGCTAACCAGAAGCTAGCCAGAAGCTAACCAGAAGCTAGACAGAAGCTAACCAGAAGCTAACCAGAAGCTAGCCAGAAGCTGGCCAGAAGCTAGCCAGTATACTGGCTAATGTTAGTATTCAGCTAACCACGGTTTGTGGTCATCAGCTATCCTTTAGCTCAAAAATCTATCGCCAGTGTTGTACAACGCGACCAGAACATACCGAACGTATTTTTCTCTCCATATCCCCGAACATACACCTGGATATCGCAACGCTATTTTCCGTGTGACTATTGGCCACGTCATTCCCAGAGCAAACACAAATTATTCAACCAGCTGAAGAGTTCCATCAGCCACTCTGGCTACATCACCTTACACCTGCCGATGCAGAGCCCAAACGGGCCTTCAGGACTGGACTACCGACGTTATCTGCCTGAGGGAGTTATTCAACTGGCCCCGCCATCGCGACATTACCTGAATGCCCATCTGCGGCCCGCTAATCGTTAGCTGTCTTATTGGCTGCTATCTGAATAGATCTATCAAACACTTTTTCTTGGGTCACTATAACTATATTTATTTTGCCAATTGGATTGATCCCCTCTACCACACGGAACCCCACTATTGTACTGACAGAAACGCACGAGGTGGCTAAAAACAGACCTCCATCCTATGCTAGCTTGCTACCGATGGCACAGCTAGCTGTCTGAATCGCTGTGTCCCCAACCAACCTCACAACTCACTGGACCCTTATGATCACTCGGCTAAGCATGCCTCTTCTTAATGTCAATATGCCTTGTCCATTGCTGTTCTGGTTAGTGTTTATTGGCTTATTTCACTGTAGAGCCTCTAGCCCTGCTCATTATACCTTATCCAACCTTTCAATGCCACCACCCACACATGCGATGACATCACCTGGTTTCAATGAGGTTTCTAGAAACAATATCTCTCTCATCATCACTCAATACCTAGGTTTACCTCCACTGTATTCACATCCTACCATACCTTTGTCTGTACATTATACCTTAAAGCTATTTTATCGCCCCAGAAACCTCCTTTTACTCTCTGTTCCGGACGTTCTAGACGACCAATTCTCATAGCTTTTAGCCGTACCCTTATCCTACTCCTCCTCTGTTCCTCTGGTGATGTAGAGGTGAATCCAGCCCCTGCAGTGCCTAGCTCCACTCCTATTCCCCAGGCGCTCTCTTTCGATGACTTTTGTAACCGTGATAGCCTTGGTTTCATGCCTGTTAGAAGCCTCCTCCCTAAGTTTGTTTTATTCACTGCTTTAGCACACTCTGCCAACCCGGATGTTCTAGCTGTGTCTGAATCCTGGCTTAGGAAGACCACCAAAAATTCAGAAATCTTCATACCTAACTACAACATTCAGACAATATAGAACGGCCAAAGGGGGAGGTGTTGTAATCTACTGCAGAGATAGCCTGCAGAGTTCTGTCCTACTATCCAGGTCTGTACCCAAACAATTTGAACTTCTACTTTTAAAAATCCACCTCTGCTATAGACAATCCTCTGCCCCCAGCTGTGCTCTGGACACCATATGTGAACTGATTGCCCCCCATCTATCTTCAGAGCTCGCGCTGCTAGGCGACCTAAACTGGAACATGCTTAACACCCCAGCCATCCTACAATCTAAGCTTGATGCCCTCAATCTCACACAAATTATAATAAACCTACCAGGTGCCACCCAAAAGCCGTAAACACGGGCACCCTCTTAGATATCATCCTAACCAACTTGCCCTCTAAATACATCTCCGCTGTTTTCAACCAAGATCTCAGCGATCACTGCGTCATTGCCTGCGTCCATAATGGGTCAGCGGTCAAATGACCTCCACTCATCACTATCAAACGCTCCATGAAACACTTCAGCAAGGAGGCCTTTCTAATCGACCTGGCCGGGGTATCCTGGAAGGATATTGACCTCATCCCGTCAGTAGAGGATGCCTGGTTATTTAAAAAAAAATGCCTTCCTCACCATTTTAAATAAGCTTGCCCCATTCAAGGAATTTAGAACCAGGAACAGATATAGCCCTTGGTTCTCTCCAGACCTGACTGCCCTTAACCAACACAAAAACATCCTATGGCATTCTGCGTTAGCATCGAACAGCCACCGTGATATGCAATTTTTCAGGGAAGCAGGCAGTTAGATATACACAGGCAGTTCGAAAAGCCAAAGCTAGCTTTTTCAAGCAGAAATTTGCTTCCTGCAACACAAACTCAAAAAAGTTCTGGGACACTGTAAAGTCCATGGAGAATAAGAACACCTCCTCCCAGCTACCCACTGCACTGAGGAAAGGAAACACTGTCACCACCGATAAATCCACTATAATTGAGAATTTCAATTAGCATTTTTCTACGGCTGGCCATGCTTTCCACCTGGCTACCCCTACCCTGGTCAACAGCACTGCACCCCCTACAGCAACTCGCCCAAGCCGTCCCCATTTCACCTTCTCCCAAATCCAGTCAGCTGATGTTCTGAAAGAGGTGCAAAAAAAAAAATGCTCTTCAACCAATCGCTGCCTGCACCTGCCCGCCCGTCCAACACCACTACTCTGGACGGTTCCTAATATGTGGACAACTACAAATACCTAGGTGTCTGGTTAGACTGTAAACTCTCCTTCCAGACTCACATCAAACATCTGCAATCCAAAGTTAAATCTAGAATTGGCTTCCTATTTCGCAACAAAGCATCCTTCACTCATGCTGCCAAACATACCCTCGTAAAACTGACCATCCTACCGATCCTCGACTTCGGCGATGTCATTTACAAAATAGCCTCCAATACCCTACTCAATGAATTGGATGCAGTCTATCACAGTGCCATCCATTTTGTCACCAAAGCCCCATATACTACACACCACTGCGACCTGTACGCTCTCGTTGGCTGGCCCTCGCTTCATACTCGTCGCCAAACCCACTGGCTCCAGGTCATCTACAAGACCATGCTAGGTAAAGTCCCCCCTTATCTCAGCTCGTTGGTCACCATAGCAGCACCCGCCTGTAGCACGCGCTCCAGCAGGTATGTGTCTCTGGTCATCCCAAAAACCAATTCTTCCTTTGGCCGCCTCTCCTTAAAGTTCTCTGCTGCCAATGACTGGAACGAACTACAAAAATCTGGAAACACTTATCTCCCTCACTAGCTTTAAGCACCAGCTGTCAGAGCAGCTCACAGATTACTGCACCTGTACATAGCCCATCTATAATTTAGCACAAACAACTACCTCCCCCCCTACTGTATTTATTTATTTATTTGTTTATTTGTTTTGCTCCTTTGCACCCCATTATTTCTATCTCTACTTTGCACATTCTTCCACTGCAAATCTACCATTCCAGTGTTTTACTTGCTATATTGTATTTACTTCGCCACCATGGCCTTTTTTTTTTGCCTTTACCTCTCTTATCTCACCTCATTTGCTCACATTGTATATAGACTTATTTTTCTACTGTATTATTGACTGTATGTTTGTTTTACTCCATGTGTAACTCTGTGTTGTTGTCTGTGTCACAGTGTTTTGCTTTATCTTGGCCAGGTCGCAGTTGTAAATGAGAACTTGTTCTCAACTTGCCTACCTGGTTAAGTAAAGGTGAAATAAAATAAATAAATAAAAACATTGGGTTAACTGCCTTGTTCAGGGGCAGAACGACAGATTTTTACCTTGTCAGCTCTGGGATTCGATTTTGCAACCTTTTGGTTATTAGTCAACGATCTAACCATTAGGCTACCTGTCGCCCCCAAGGGAGTTCTATGTGATCGTGGCTCTGCATAATACTGTGAGTTGCTTTTAATTAGTTTTGGGCTTTGGGACTGTGAAGAAACCTCTGATGGCATGTCTTGTTGGGTGTCTGAGCTGAATGTTGGATCTCCTCCTAATTGGACATTTATTAGAGCGAGCCACCAATCACACTGCATATGACACGTTTCAATATTCTATCACAACGTTAACCTCTCAATATTCTATCACAACGTTAACCTCTCAATATTCTATCACAACGTTAACCTCTCAATATTCTATCACAACGTTAACCTCTCAATATTCTATCACAACGTTAACCTCTCAATATTCTATCACAACGTTAACCTCTCAATATTCTATCACAACGTTAACCTCTCAATATTCTATCACAACGTTAACCTCTCAATATTCTATCACAACGTTAACCTCTCAATATTCTATCACAACGTTAACCTCTCAATATTCTATCACAACGTTAACCTCTCAATATTCTATCACAACGTTAACCTCTCAATATTCTATCACAACGTTATGGAAGCCCACTCCGTCTGGGGAGGAGTTGCATTTTCACTCATGCGAATCCAAAAGTAGACTTGACTTTACTGAAAAATAGGTACATCAGCACTCAGATCGACATTGTACATTGTGTAGATCCCTATAAGAACAATGTAATATCTGTCACTATCAATAATCTGAACAGGCGCACACACACACACAGAGAGAGAGTCTGTATGATCAGAGGAGAATACTGAGAGGACCAGACCAAACACACACTGATTATCAGCAGCTCAGGGAAGATTAGGTCCTGTCACTGCACAGAGAGAGAGAGAGGGAGAGAGAGATGGAGCTAGAGAGAGAGAGAGACGGAGATGGAGAGAGAGAGAGAGAGAGACGGAGATGGAGAGAGAGAGAGACGTAGAGAGAGAGAGAGAGACGGAGATGGAGAGAGAGAGATACGGAGATGGAGAGAGAGAGAGAGAGAGAGAGACGGAGAGAGAGAGATGGAGCGAGAGAGAGAGAGAGATGGAGCTAGAGAGAGAGAGACGGAGAGAGAGAGAGAGAGATGGAGCGAGGGAGAGATGGAGCGAGAAAGAGAGAGAGAGAGATGGAGCAAGAGAGAGAGAGAGAGAGAGAGAGATGGAGCTAGAGAGAGAGAGAGAGATGGAGTGAGGGAGAGATGGAGCGAAGGAGCGAGGGATAGATGGAGCGAGAAAGAGAGAGAGATGGAGCAAGAGAGAGAGAAGAGAGAGAGAGAGACGGATCAAGAGAAAGCTGGATAGAGAGAGCAGAGTGGTAGTGTGTGTGTGTGTGTGTGTGTGTGTGTGTGTGTGTGTGTGTGTGTGTGTGTGTGTGTGCGTGTGTGAAGTGCGTGTGTGTGTGTGTGTGTGTGGGCAATGTGTTGTTATGCATTAGCTTTGCGGTTATCGCACAGTTCAAAGCAAGATGATCGGTTTCAAAGAGACAGATCACAGGTAACTTCACTACCGATGGCGCGAGTAGGAGTGTAATTGATTTGCAAATAAACACTGCAGACGATGCAGGGATAGCTTCACACTGCTAGAGAGTTAGTTATATAAATAGTTAACCCGGACTATCTGCATTGACCCTTTTTGCTCTAACTCCTTTGACTCATCATATACGCTGCCTCTAGTTTATTATCTCTCCTATTGCATTTTACTGTTAGTCTACGAAGCGTGTGACAAATACACACGTAGTCAATAGTACAATGACTAGTTTCCCAGATACAAACTGTCCTCATTAGTATAGATTTTTCTTACAGATGAAAAGAGAGAATCATTGTATATTGAGTGAAATCAATTGAAACTACAAAGTCTTCCATAGATCCTTTCATTTCAGATTGTCATTTTTATTCTCGTACGCCCTTCACAACCCCGCGGTGGATCATCCCGATGTTGAAGGACTAGTCTTTATGAGTCAGTCAAACCCTCTGAAGTCTAGTTCCCTGTTACTGGCAGGCACGTCAGAACAGACAGGGGCAAGCTAGCTGTAGGCTCCAGGTCCTAAACTCTGAGGGAATTTAAAGGGCACCACACTCCATAATCTACAAACAGCACCACACTCCATAATTTAAAGGGCACCACACTCCATAATTAAAAGGGCAACACACTCCATAATCTACAAACAGCACCACACTCCATAATTAAAAGGGAAACACACTCCATAATTTAAAGGGCACCACACTCCATAATTAAAAGGGCAACACACTCCATAATCTACAAACAGCACCACACTCCATAATTTAAAAGGCACCAAACTCCATAATTTAAAGGGCACCACACTCCATAATCTACAAACAGCACCACACTCCATAATTTAAAGGGCACCACACTCCATAATTAAAAGAGCAGTACACTCCATTAATATCAATTGCCTGTAGTGGTGGCAAATGTCTCCATTTCATTTGGAGGTTGTGTTGCCTATGTCACCATTCTATATCCTGGGGCTAGATTGATGGATGTGTTTGCAACAGTGTCTAAGTCTGGCCCCTTACTCAATCCTTCTTCATAGAGACCGCAACATAGTAAAGTATATAGCCGTGCTATCTAAACAAACATATTATATAAAGGTATAGTGTAATATAAATGTATTGTTTAGCCTAATATACATACAGTGTATGTGTAACAATACATTCCTTTTATTTATGTTTTTACTTCGTACACGTCTGGCACGTCTGACGCCTTTGTCGTGTTCAAAATACACACTCCCAGTACTCATAATCTAGATCTGTTTGTTGGGATGCTGGTAACAGGGAAAGTGGCTGTACTAAACTTGACATTTGCAAATGCTGATGAGATTGCAAATCACGGGTTCAACTAAGGCTGTCTCTTAGCAGGACAAGGCACATATTCATGTATTTAACTCCTAGATTGCTACCATCAGTCAGAGGTGTATAAACATCTCCCCTCAATCAATAGGCAATCTGCTAATGCATGCATCGGAGTGGAACGTCAGCATGCGCACATGCCCGTGCACGCATTCACACGATTGCACAAAGGTGCAAACACACATACGAAGGCACACATGCATACATGTGCACATACAAAGACACACACACACACGTCTCCCCTTCAGGAATGACCTACTTAATCAGAAACATAGCTTCCAGTCAAATGGTTTGACTGTGTGTGGGAAACAGAAGAATTGGAGATGAGACGCATGAGAGAAGCTCTGTGTCAATAATAGTTTTGTCTTTATAATTCTATCACCGGGTTCTATGGACCTCTGAGGCATCCGTAACTGTTCCTTCTTATTGTCGAATAGATTAATACTTCATGGTTATGGCACTTCCATATACAGACAGACAAACAGAGAGAATGGATGAACATGGATATGATCTCTCTGTCTCTCTCTCTCTCATTAAAATAACATCAATTTGATCACAAATACAGTGTAGACATGGTTAATGTTGTAAATGACTATTGTAGCTGGAAAAATCTAGTCATTTACAACACTAACAATGTCTACACTGTATTTCAGATCACATTGATGTTATTTTAATGGACAAGAAAATTGATTTTCTTTCAACAACAAGGACCTTTCTAAGTGACCCCAAACTTTTGAACGGTAGTGTATACAGTATATATATAAACTCAGCAAAAAAAGAAATGTCCCTTTTTCAGAACCCTATCTTTAAAAGATAATTCGTAAAAATCCAAATAACTTCACAGATCTTCATTGTAAAGGGTTTAAACACTGTTTCCCATGCTTGTTCAATGAACCATAAACAATTAATGATCATGCACCTGTGGAACGGTCGTTAAGACACTAACAGCTTACAGATGGTAGGCAATTAAGGTCACAGTTATGAAAACTTAGGACACTAAAGAGGCCTTTCTACTGACACTGAATAACACCAAAGAAAGATGCCCAGGGTCCCTGCTCATCTGCGTGAACGTGCCTTAGGCATACTGCAAAGAGGCATGAGGACTGCAGATGTGGTCAGGGCAATAAATTGCAATGTCCGTACTGTGAGACGCCTAAGAGACGCCCAGAGGGAGATAGGACAGACAGCTGATCGTCATCGCAGTGGCAGACCACGTGTAACAACACCTGCACAAGATCGATAATTCCGAACATTACACCTGGGGAACAGGTACAGGATGGCAACAACAACTGCACGAGTTATACCAGGAATGCACAATCCCTCCATCAGTGCTCAGACTGTCCGCAATAGGCTGAGAGAGGCTGGACTGAGAGCTTGTAGGCCTGTTGTAAGGCAGGTCCTCACCAGACATCACCGTCAACAACGTCACCCATGGGCACTGGACCAGACAGGACTGGCAAAAAGTGCTCTTCACTGACGAGTTGCGGTTTTGTCTCACCGGGGGTGATGGTCAGATTTGCATTTATCGTCGAAAGAGTGATCGTTACACCGAGGCCTGTACTCTGGAGCGGGATCGATTTGGAGATTGAGGGTCTGTCATGGTCCGGGGCGGTGTGTCACAGCTATTGTCTTTCTCTCTCTTCGGACTGAGCTTGTTGTCATTGCAGGCAATCTCAACACTGTGCGTTACAGGGAAGACATCCTCCTCCCTCATGTGGTACCCTTCCTGCAAGCTCATCCTGACATGACCCTCCAGCATGACAATGCCACCAGCCATACCGCTCGTTCTGTGTGTGATTTCCTGCAAGACAGGACTGTCAGTGTTCTGCAATGGCCAGCGAAGAGCCCAGATCTCAATCCCGTTGAGCACATCTGGGACCTGCTGGAACAGAGGGTGAGGACAAGGACCATTCCCCGAGAAATGTCAGAGAACTTGCAGGTGCCTGGTGGAAGAGTGGGGTAACATCTCACAGCAAGAACTGATGCAAATCTGGTGCAGTCCATGAGGAGGAGATGCACAGCAGTACTTAATGCAGCTGGTGGCCACACCAGATACTGACTGTTACTTTTGATTTTGACCCTCCCTTTGTTCAGGGACACATTATTCCATTTCTGTTAGTTACATGTCTGTGGATCTTGTTCAGTTTATGTCACAGTTGTTGAATCGTGTTATGTTCATACAAATATTTACACATGTTAAGTTTGCTGAAAATAAATGCAGCTGGCAGCGAGAGAACATTTCTTTTTTTTTATATAGAAGAGTTCAGTCTATATAGAATTTTTTTTTTGCAACATACATTTTCTATCTATATATCAACATATATAGGTTTATGTGTATGCATCTCTCTCTCTCTCTCTATATATATATATACATATATACTGCTCAAAAAAATAAAGGGAACACTTAAACAACACAATGTAACTCCAAGTCAATCATACTTCTGTGAAGTCAAACTGTCCACTTAGGAAGCAACACTGATTGACAATAAATGTCACATGCTGTTGTGCAAATGGAATAGACAACAGTTGGAAATTCTAGGCAATTAGCAAGACACCCCCAATAAAGGAGTGGTTCTGCAGGTGATAACCACAGACCACTTCTCAGTTCCTATGCTTCCTGGCTGATGTTTTGGTCACTTTTGAATGCTGGCGGTGCTTTCACTCTAGTGGTAGCATGAGACGGAGTCTACAACCCACACAAGTGGCTCACGTAGTGCAGCTGAATCCAGGATGGCACATCAATGCGAGCTGTGGCAAGAAGGTTTGCTGTGTCTGTCAGCGTAGTCTCCAGAGCATGGAGGCGCTACCAGGAGACAGGCCAGTACATCAGGAGACGTGGAGGAGGCCGTAGGAGGGCAACAACCCAGCAGCAGGACCGCTACCTCCGCCTTTGTGCAAGGAGGAGCAGGAGGAGCACTGCCAGAGCCCTGCAAAATGACCTCCAGCAGGCCACAAATGTGCATGTGTCTGCTCAAACGGTCAGAAACAGACTCCATGAGGGTGGTATGAGGGCCCGACGTCCACAGGTGGGGGTTGTGCTTACAGCCCAACACTGTGCAGGACGTTTGGCATTTGCCAGAGAACACCAAGATTGGCAAATTCGCCACTGACGCCCTGTGCTCTTCACAGATGAAAGCAGGTTCACACTGAGTACATGTGACAGACGTGACAGTCTGGAGACGCCGTGGAGAACGTTCTGCTGCCTCCAGCATGACCAGTTTGGCGGTGGGTCAGTCATGGTGTGGGGTGGCATTTCTTTGGGGAGCCGCACAGCCCTCCATGTGCTCGCCAGAGGTAGCATGACTGCCATTAGGTACCGAGATGAGATCCTCAGACCCCTTGTGAGACCATATGCTGGTGCGGTTGGACCAGAGTTCCTCCTAATGCAAGACAATGCTAGACCTCATGTGGCTGGAGTGTCTCAGCAGATCCTGCAAGAGGAAGGCATTGATGCTATGGACTGGCCAGCCCGTTCCCCAGACCTAAATCTAATTGAGCACATCTGGGACATCATGTCTTGCTCCATCCACCACAGACTGTCCAGGAGTTGGCGGATGCTTTAGTCCAGGTCTGGGAGGAGATCCCTCAGGAGACCATCCGCCACCTCATCAGGAGCATGCCCAGGCGTTGTAGGGAGGTCATACAGGCACGTGGAGGCCGCACACACTACTGAGCCTCATTTTGACTTGTTTTAAGGGCATTACATCAAAGATGGATCAGCCTGTAGTGTGGTTTTCCACTTTCATTTTGAGTGTGAGTCCAAATCCAGACCTCCATGGGTTGATAAATTTGATTTCCATTGATCATTTTTGTGTGATTTTGTTGTCAGCAAATTTAACTATGTAAAGAAAAAAGTATTTCATACGAATATTTCATTCATTCAGATCTAGGATGTGTTATTTTAGTGTTCCCTTTATTTTTTTGAGCAGTGTATATGAGAGTGAAAGAGAGAGAGACAGAGAGAGAGAGAGAGAGAGATGCATACACATGATCCAAAATCTGCTGTAAAACGTTTCTTAAATGGAAAGGGAAAGGGAAATGAAACATGGAGGGAACTACCTGAATTTGTCTAATGGAAACTTAGTTTCAGTTATAAAACAGAGCATTTCGCAAACGTTTAAAGTAATGAATACACCCTATATAAGCTAGATGCAGGGATATCACTCACACACACACACACATTAAAATGTGGACGTGCTGCCAATATGGCTCACGTTATTGGGCAGAGGGGGGAATGTCAGAAATGTCAGCAGTCCAATCAGAGGGAAATAGAAGACGAGACGCACCTGGGAGTTTTACCAACAACCCAGTCCTCAACCCCTGACAGCTTTATATAGGAGATATTCAGATTGGCCCTGCCGTTTGTACCTAATAAAACATCAATGAGCAGTAAAGCTGTTCATCCCACCGCTCTGCTTGTAAATCACGCTTGATTCATGTGGCCTGTCGTTAAGGTAAATAAACCACCAGATCTCCATTCACAGCCACGGTTCAAGTGGCCGAGAATCACTGTATAACACTTTCAGTCAATAACGTCGATTTAATATTTGCAATTATGAAAGGACTCCCCTTGAGTTTTCTCTCCACCTTGGCAGTCGTGATGTCACAGGCATTGAGAATAACCATTAGAGCTATGGGTACTTGTAAGAGTTCAGGAGAAAATGTGCAGCCTAAATGACTAACAGCGGAGAGACACGACGCCAACTGACTGGTTGAGGATGAAATCCTCTCCGCATTGAAGGAAGCTTGGCACAAGAAATGTGCCAAGCATTGCTGACCAGAAAGATAGAAGTGTGAAAAGGCGTGAAGCAGAAAAGGGAAGATGATTTAGGTTATCTAGATGATCAAGGTATTTGTCAGTCTAAAAGGACATATTAAACTTTGTATATTATAGCATTTTGCAAAACTGCTGTGAAAAGACCTCTTTACTTCAACTATTGTCTTTATCTCTCTTTCTGTCAACTACTCACCACAATTTGTGCCCTGTAGTGCTAGATTCATTCTCTCATCCTTTGATTGGATGGAAAGCATGTCAGTTCATACTACAAGAGCTTTGATAGGATGGAAAGCATGTCAGTTCATAATACAAGAGCTTTGATAGGATGGAAAGCATGTCAGTTCATACTACAAGAGCTTTGATAGGATGGAAAGCATGTCAGTTCATACCACAAGAGCTTTGATAGGATGGAAAGCATGTCAGTTCATACTACAAGAGCTTTGATAGGATGGAAAGCATGTCAGTTCATACTACAAGAGCTTTGATAGGATGGAAAGCATGTCAGTTCATACCACAAGAGCTTTGATAGGATGGAAAGCATGTCAGTTCATACTACAAGAGCTTTGATAGGATGGAAAGCATGTCAGTTCATACTACAAGAGCTTTGATTGGATGGAAAGCATGTCAGTTCATACTACAAGAGCTTTGATAGGATGGAAGATGTCCTCTGAAAGTCACCATAATTACTGTGTTTCTAAAAGTTGGGAGTCTCCTAGGTTTTGTTTTGAAGCCAATGTAACGAGAGGAACACGGAAAGAGCTGTCCTCTGGCTACACCATGGTGCTACCCTAGAGGGTTCTGTTGAGGCTACAGAAGTGTTTTTTAATCAATTCATTAATATGGTGACATGTGAATATACAGTGTCTTCGGTATTTAGACCCCTTGACTTTTTGCACTTTCTTTGGTTACAGATTTATTCTAAAATGGATTAAGTAAAACATGAATTATCAATCTGCACACAATACCCCATAATGACAACCAAAAAGCGAGTTTCTAGAATGTTTTGCTAATTTATATATATATATATATTTTACTGAAATATCACAATTACATACAATAAGTATTCAGACACTTTACTCAGTATTTTATTAAAGCGCCTTTGACAGTGATTACAGCCTTGAGTCTTCTTAGGTATGACGCTACAAGCTTGGCACACCTGTATTTGGGGAGTTTCTCCCATTCTTACCTGAAGATCCTGTCAAGCACTGTCAGGTTGGATGGGGACCGTTGATTTAAAGCTATTATCAGGTCTCCCCAGAGATGTTCGATCGGGTTCAAATTTGGGCTCTTGCTGGGCCACTCAAGGACATTCAGAGACTTGTCCCAAAGTCACTCCTGTGTTGTCTTGGCTGTGTGCTTAGATTCGATATCCTGTTGGAAGGAAAAACTTTGCCCTCGTCTGAGGACCTGAGTGGTGTGGAGCAGGTTTTCATCAAGGACCTCTCTGTACTTTGCTCGGTTCATCTTTGCATAGATCCTGACTAGTCTCCTAGTCCCTGTCACTGAAAAACATCCCCACAACATGGTGCTGCTACCACCATGCCTCACCATAGGGATGGTGTCTGGTTTACTCCAGATGTGACGCTTGGCATTCAGGCCACAGAGTTAAATCTTGGTTTCATCAGACCAGAGAATCTTGTTTCTCAAGGTCTGAGAGTCTTTATGTGCCTTTTGGCAAACTTCAAGCAGGCTGTCATGTGCCTTTTAATGAGGAGTGGCATCCGTCTGGTCACTCTACCATAAAGACCTGATTGGTGGAGTGCTGCATAGATGGTTGTCCTTCTGGAAGGTTCTCCCATCTCCACAGAGGAACACTAGATCTCTGTCAGAATGACCATTGGGTTCTTGGTCACCTCCCTGACCAAGGCCGTTCTCCCCTGATCGTTCAGTTTGGCCGGGTGATCAGCTCTAGGAAGAGTCTTGGTGGTTCCAAACTTCTTCCATTTAAGAATGATGGAGGCCACTGTGTTCCTGGGGACCTTCAATGCTTTTACACTTCCCCAGATCTGTGCCTCGACACAATCCTGCGTCAAAGCTCTACAGACAATTACTTACACCTCATGGTTTGGTTTTTGCTCTGACATGCACTGTCATCTGTGGGACCTTATATAGACAGGTATGTGCCTTTCCAAGTCATGGCCAATCACTATAATTTTCTACAGGTGGACTCCAATCAAGGATGTTAAATGGAAACAGGATGCACCTGAGCTCAATTTTGAGTCTCATAGCAAAGGGTCTGAATACTTACAGTACTAGTCCAAAGTTTGGACACCTCTACTCGTTCCAGAGTTTTTCTTTAATTTTACAATTTTCGACATTGTAGAATAGTAGTGAAGACATCACAACTATGAAATAACATATATGGAATCATGTATTAAGCAAAAAGGTGTTAAACAAATCAAAATATATTTTATATTTGAGATTCTTCAAAGTACCCACCATTTGCATTGATGACAGCTTTGAAAACTCTTGGCATTCCCTCAACCAGCTTCACCTGGAATGCTTTCCATCCCATTTGAAGGAGTTCCCACATATGCTGAGCACTTGTTGGCTGCTTTTCTTTCACTCTGCGGTCCAACTCATCCCAAACCATCTCAATTGGGTTGAGGTCGGGTGATTGTGGAGGCCAGGTCATCTATTGCAGCACTCCATAACTCTCCTTCTTGGTCAAATAACCCTTACTGAGACTGGAGTTGTGTTGGGTTATTGTTCTGTTGAAAAACAAATGATAGTCCCACTAAGCGCAAACCAGATGGGACGGCACGTCGCTGCCGAATGTTGTGGTAACCATGCTGGTTAAAACTTATTCGGGATCAGTGTCCCTTCCACGGGACAGTTGAGATAACGTAGGCAAATGCAATTAGAATTAGGTTGTAAGAAACAAGAATGTTTCCCAGGACAGACATATCTGATATTGGCAAAAAGCTTAAATCCTTGTTAATCTAACTGTGCTGTGCAATTTACAGTAGCTATTACAGTGAAAGAATACCATGCTATTGTTTCAGGAGAGTGCACAATTTTGAACATGAAAGTTATTAATAATATGACCGAATACAAACAGCGTAGCTATTCCCTCCACAAGGCA
This sequence comes from Oncorhynchus tshawytscha, assembly GCF_018296145.1. NCBI lineage: Eukaryota > Metazoa > Chordata > Actinopteri > Salmoniformes > Salmonidae > Oncorhynchus > Oncorhynchus tshawytscha. The sequence continues at coordinate 32,242,109 of NC_056443.1, read as the reverse complement.
ATCAAACAAGCGTCAGTATAGAGACAAAGTAGAGTGGCAATTCAATGGCTCAGACACAAGAGGTAAGTGACAGGGTCTACAGTCAATCACGGACTACAAAAAGAAAACCAGCCCCTTCACGGACCAGGATGTCTTGCTCCCAGACAAACTAAACAACTTCTTTCCTCGCTTTGAGGACAATACAGTGCCACCGACACGGCCCGCTACCAAAACCTGCGGGCTCTCCTTCACCGCAGCCAACATGAGTAAAACATTTAAACTAGTTAAACCTCTTGGTGTTAGGGGGCAGTATTTTCATTTTAAAAAAACGTTCCCGTTTTAGACGGGATATTTTGTCAGGAAAAGATGCTATAATATGCATATAATTGACAGCTTTGGATAGAAAACACTCGATCGTTTCCAAAACTGTAAAGATTTTGTCTGTGAGTATATGATGTTGCAGGCAAAAGCCTGAGAAAAATCCAATCCGGATGTGCCCCAGGTTTTGAAAGCGCTGCGTTCCAATGACTCCCTATTTAGCTGTGAATGTACCATCAACGAGCTTACGCTTTCTACGTATTCCCCAGGGTATCTATAGCATTGTGACGTAGTTTTACGCATTTCTGTTGAAGAATAGCCGTAGGCGGCCACATTGCGTAAGTGATCACATTGTGGCTCCGAGAGAGATTCTCGCGTAAAATACAGAGGTAGCCATTACTCCAATCGTTCCTAGTGAAAAACGAATTGTCCCGACGGATATATTATCGAATAGATATTAGAAAAACACATTGAGGATGGATTGTAAACAATGTTTGCCATGTTTCTGTCGATATTATGGAGCTAATTTGGAATATTTTTCGGCGTTGTGGTGACCGCAATTTCCGGGCGATTTCTCAGCCAAACGTGAAGAACAAACGGAGCTATTTCACCTACAAAAATAATATTTGGGAAAAAATGAACTTTGGCTGTCTACCTGGGATTCACGTGAATGAAAACATCCGAAGTTCATCAAAGGTAAACGATTTAATTTGATTGCTTTTCTGATTTCTGTGACAAGGTTGCCTGCTGCTAGCAAGGCGTAATGCTATGCTAGGCTATGATAAACTTACGCAAATGCTTGTCTAGTGTTGGCTGTAAAGCATATTTTGAAAATCTGAGATGACAGGGTGATTAACAAAAGGCTAAGCTGTGTTCCAATATATTTCACTTGTGATTTTCATGAATAGGAATATTTTCTAGGAAGATTTATGTCCATTGCGTTATGCTAATTAGTGTCAGATGATGACAATGGTCCCGTTCATGGGTCACTACAGGTTAAATCTGACAAGGATGCTGGCCCAGATGTTATCCCTTGTTGCGTCCTCAGAGCATGCCCAGTCTGCTGTTCCCACATGCTTCAAGAGGGCATCCACTGTTCCTGTTCCCAAGAAAGCTAAGGTAACTGAGCTAAACGACTATCGCCCTGTAGCACTCACTTCTGTCATCATGAAGTGCTTTGAGAGACTAGTCAAGGATCATATCACCTCCACCCTGCCTGACACCCTAGACCCACTCCTATTTGCTTACCGCCCCAACAGGTCCACAGACGACGCAATCGCAATTATACTGCACAACTAGGTCCTGGACTATCTGACGGGATGCCCCCAGGTGGTGAGGGTAGGAAACAACATCTCCACCCCACTGATTCTCAAATCTGGGGCCCCACAAGTGTGCGTTCTCAGCCCTCTCCTGTACTCCCTGTTCACCCTTGACTGCGTGGCCATGCACGCCTCCAACTCAATCATCAAGTTTGCAGATGACACTACAGTGGTAGGCTTGATTACCAACAAAGATGAGACAGCCTACAGGGAGGAGTTGAGGGCCCTCGGAGTGTGGTGTCAGGAAAATAACCTCACACTCAACATCAACAAAACAAAGGAGATGATCGTGGACTTCAGGAAACAGCAGAGGGAGCAACCCCCCTATCCACATCGACGGGACAGTAGTGGAGAAGGTGGACAGTTAAGTTCCTCAGCATACACATCACGGACAAACTGAAATGGTCCACCCACACAGACAGCGTGGTGAAGAAGGCGCAACAGCGCCTCTTCAACCTCAGGAGGCTGAATAAATTTGGCTTGTCACCAGAAACACTCACAAACTTTTACAGATGCAAAATTGAGAGCATCCTGCCGGGCTTTATCACCGCCTGGTATGGCAACTTCCCTGCACACAACCATACGACTCTACAGAGCGTAGTGAGGTCTGCACAATGCATCACCAGGGGCAAACTACCTGCCCTCCAGGACACCTACACCACCCGATGTCACAGGAAGGCCAAACAGATCATCAAGGACAACAACTACCCTAGCCACTGCCTGTTGACCCTGCTATCATCCAGAAGGCGTGGCCAGTACACGTGCACCAAAGCTGGGGCCGAGAGACTGAAAAACAGCTTCTATCTCAAGGCTATATTATATATACTGTACTCTATACCATCTACTGCATCTTGCCTATGTCGTTCGTCCATCGCTCATCCATATATTTATATGTACATATTCTTATTCATTCCTTTACACTTGTGTGTAAAAGGTAGTTGTTGTGAAATTGTTAGATTACTTGTTAGATATTGTTGCATGGTCGGAACTAGAAGCACTAGCATTTCACTACACTCGCATTAACATCTGCTAACCATGTGTATGTGACCAATAAAATGTGATTTGATTTGATAAACAAATTTGAGACATTTGGGGAGGTTGATACTCAATTTTGAACAGTAATACAATGGTTCATTGGATCAGTCTAAAATGTTGCACATACACTGCTGCCATCTAGTGGCCAAAATCAAAATTGCACCTGGGCTGGAATAATACATTATGGCCTTTCTCTTGCATTTCAAAGATGATGGTACATGAAAACATGAATGAACGGTTGGTTTTTTCTTGGTATTATCTTTACTAGATCTATTGTGTTATATTCTCTGACATTCCTTTCACATTTACACAAACTTCAAAGTTTTTCCTTTCAAATGGTACCAATAATTAGCATATCCTTGCTTCAGGGCCTGAGCTACAGGCAGTTAGATTTGGGTATGTCATTTTAAGCAAAAATTGAAGAAAAGGGGCGGATGGTTAAGAGATTTTAAGTGTGCCTTGAATTCTAAATACATCACAGACAGTATCACCAGCAACACACCCCCAAACCATCATACCTCCTCCTCCATGCTTCACAGTGGGAACCACATATGCGGAGATCATCTGTTCACCTACTCTGCGTCTCACGAAGACACAGCGGTAGGAACAAAAAATCTCAAATTTGGATTCATCAGACCAAAGGACAGATTTCCAATGGTCTAATGTCCAGTGCTCGTGTTTCTTGGCATAAGCAAGTCTTTTATTATTATTGGTGTCCTTTAGTAGTTGTTTCTTTGCAGCAACTTGACAATGAAGGCCTGATTCACTCAGTCTCCTCTGAACAGTTGATGTTGAGATGTGTCTTCTACTTGAACTCTGTGAAGCATTTACTTGGGCTGCAATTTCTGAGGCTGGTAACTCTAATGAACGTATCCTCTCCAGCAGAAGTAACTCTGGTTCTTCCTTTCCTGTGGCGGTCCTCATGAGAACCAGTTTCCGCATTGACTGACCTTCATGTCTTAAAGTAATGATGGACTGTTGTTTCTCTTTGCTTATTTGAGCTGTTCTTGCCATAATATGGACTTGGTCTTTTACCAAATGGGGCTATCTTCTGTATGCCACCCCTTCCTTGTCACAACTGATTGGCTCAAACGCATTAAGAAGGAAAGAAATTCCTCAAAATAACATTTATCAAGGCACACCTGTTAATTGAAATGCATTCCAGGTGACTACCTCATGAAGCTGGTTGAGAGAATGCCAAGAGTATGCAATGCTGTCATCAAGGCAAAGCGTGAATACTTTGAAGAATCTCAAATATAAAATATATTTAGATTTGTTTAAGAATTTTCTGGTTACTACATGATTCCATATGTTTTATTTCATAGTTTTGATGTCTTCAAAACTATGTATAAAATAGTAAAACATTAAGAAAAACCCTTGAGTGAGTAGGTGTGTCCAAACCTTTGACTGGTACTTTACGTAAATAAAGGGGTGTTGAATTTTTGATTTTATTTAATTGATTTTCGAATACGGCTGTAACGTAACAAAATGTGGAAAAAGTCAAGGGGTCTGAATACCTCCCAAAGTCACTGTATTTAGTATAGATTCATCTAAAAATAATATATTTTTTTAAGTTTCACTGTTTACATTTTTCAGAGTAGGACATTTATTTTACCCAGGGTTAAATGCGGAAGACAAATTTCAGTTGAATGCATTCAGTTGTACATCTGAATAGGTTTATCCCTTTCCCCTGGCCTTTGCCTTTCCCTTTATCTCACCATTGAGTCCAGGGTCGCTTTCACAAGGGAATGTTATATCCCTGCGTATATAACATTTCATCAGACAAAATCACAAATGAAATATGATATAACACAAGTTTTTAAAAAAAATGCAGCACAACACAAATATTCAAGAAAAACAATTATATTCCTCAATAACAGGTTCCGAATCAACACTGAATGCCCCTTTCCTGTGTAACACAAAAACAGTTTTCAAAGGTCTTCAGACATGATCAGTCACTGGGTTCCTAACCTCAGCACGGCATTACATTTAACTTAGATAAATCGCCATGACGACTGGGCACAGAAGGTGCCATACGTACACCTCCTGCCAGACCGAAGGGGAAGGAATGACCTAATGTTAATGTGGCCATGACCAGAGGACAGTTTGTCTCAGTGTGTGTGTGTGAATACCTGCACGATATTCACCACAGGTAGGGAACATAACACCACAAAACCTCATCGTACACACATTAGTGAGATGTTATTAACCCAGAAACAACATGTTTTTTTCAAAAACTGGATTATTACTAGAATACCAATCACAGATATCTGTCAGAGACAGAATATATACTCACATCATTGAGTCAACCTCTACCCACGAAGTCACAACAGGAACAGTCGTGCCAAAGTACTGCCAATGTGTTTGACATGTTTGACATTTCTGGGGTTACGTGCTCTTCTGTGCCTCATGGAACTGGTGTTTGACAGGATGTGAGCCAGTCAACTACGACGGGCCAAATGGGCTCCCTCTGAAAGGCCAGGAAGTCTAGTGCGGAACCACCAATAACAGCCAAGCTATTGTGATTGGACGACAAAGAACAGTTGGACTGGAATAGCCGTGGGGCAATCAACATGGAGATGTGGGGGTGAAACATGGAGATGTGGGGATGAAACATAGAGATGTGGGGATGAAACACAGAGAAGTGGGGATGAAACATGGAGATGTGGGGATGAAACAGAGAGATGTGGGGATGAAATATGGAGATGTGGGGATGAAACATGGAGATGTGGGGATGAAACATGGAGATGTGGGGATGAAACATGGAGATGTGGGGATGAAACATGGAGATGTGGGGATGAAACACAGAGATGTGGGCACTCAACATGGAGATGCGGGGATGATACATGGAGATATGGGGATGAAACATAGAGATGTGGGCACTCAACATGGAGATGTGGGGCACTCAACATGGAGATGTGGGGTGAAACATGGAGATGTGGGGATGAAACATGGAGATATGGGGATGAAACATGGAGATGTCTGGATGAAACAGAGATGTGGGGATGAAACATGGAGATGTGGGGATGAAACATGGAGATGTCTGGATGAAACATGGAGATGTGGGGGTGAAACATGGAGATGTGGGGATGAAACATGGAGATGTGGGGATGAAACATGGAGATGTCTGGATGAAACGTGGAGATGTGGGGATGAAACATGGAGATGTGGGGATGAAACATGGAGATGTGGGGATGAAACATGGAGATGTGGGGATGAAACATGGAGATGTGGGGATGAAACAAGGAGATGTGGGGATGAAACAGAGATGTGGGGATGAAACAGAGATGTGGGGATGAAACAGAGATGTGGGGATGAAATAGAGATGTGGGGATGAAATGGAGATGTGGGGATGAAACATGGAGATGTCTGGATGAAACAGAGATGTGGGGATGAAACATGGAGATGTGGGGATGAAACATGGAGATGTAGGGATGAAACATGGAGATGTAGGGATGAAACATGGAGATGTGGGGATGAAACATGGAGATGTGGGGATGAAACATGGAGATGTGGGGATGAAACATGGAGATGTGGGGATGAAACATGGAGATGTGGGGATGAAACAGAGATGTGGGGATGAAACATGGAGATGTTACGAACACTGTTTGACAATATAAACACTGCTCTGCCTTTTGGATAAAATACTCAATTCTCATTTCACAATGGATGGACATATGGACGTAAAAACTGGATGCCAATTTTCGAATTGGTTAGCATACAGATTTAAATGTAGTACATTTACAAATATAGCAGATACTCTTAGCGTCGCAACTTACAGAAGCAATTAGGCTTATGTTCCTTACTTAATTAAGGGCACATCAACATATTTTTCACCTGGTTAGTTCAGGGATTGGAACAAGCAAACTTTTGGTTATTCGCTCAATGCTCGTAATCACTCAGCTTCCTGCCACACATTGCACAAAATGTTCATATAAAATGTTTTGTTTGGTGTTTACTCCTTCGTGTGGTGATGTTCTTTTTCCAGATGACAATACAAATCACAAAATCATACCACAAAAGAAAAACACGCCTCCTGAGAGACTGGGGTAGTCCTGACATCTGTCAGTCAAGGGGCAGTCTTCTTCTTAGTAGACTTTATCTGTTGCCATGGTAAGAGACAGGTGTATAATATGCTGTCCCTCTCTCTCCCAGTTCAGCAGCGTGCCACCTTGAGTGATAAAGACTCTTAGGTTCACTTATCGGCCTGATGATCTAGACAGCCGTGAAGACGCACTCCATTTGGTCATTAACATCTGCTCAGGAAGAAGCTGCCCTATTGACCTGCCACTCATCATGTAACGTCCAATCAGAACCTCTCCTGACCTGCCACTCACAATCTAATGTCCAATCAGAACCCTTTAGTGTCCATGTCACCACTGAGAGAAGTGCATGGGAGAGGAAGGTCTTCCGTAGCCTCCCCCCTACAGTGAGATCTGAGAATCCAGGGAAAGCACCTCCAGTGCTTTAAGATCATGTAAATCACCTAAACAACCATTTCATCTCCCCCGCACACTTAATGGCACAGCCCGACACCAGGGAGAGTGGCAGATACAGCGGGGTGTCACGTTCAGAAACCACTGTTCCTTTTTATTTTTCTCTGCCAGGGGCGTACGGAGCTCTGTCAAGCAGCTCGGAACAGTGCTTTATTAGAAGTGTTTACAATTACTGGGATATTGACTAAACACACTTAGCAAATTCACTCCACCGTTCACACTAATGCAAAACCAAGGAACAGCGATGGGGATCAATGAAATATATTTTCATGGGCTAATGCACTGGATAAGACAACAAAACATGTGTTTATTTTTTGTTTATTAGGGCTATTTTGCAGTGACCTACTGTACTGATGGGGAAGGGATATTGCATTTCCAAAGCCCACTCCACTTCTTAAGGATCCACCCTTTTTCTTTTCTTCTCCTAAAATGACATACCCAAATCTAACTGCCCGTAGCTCAGGCCCTGAAGCAAGGATATGCATATTCTTCATACCAGTTGATAGAAAACACTTTGAAGTTTGTGGAAATGTGAAAGGAATGTAGGAGAATATAACACAATAGATCTGGTAAAAGATAATACAAAGAAAATACTAACCGTTATTGTGTATTTTTTTTTGTACCATCATCTTTGAAATGCAAGAGAAAGGCCAAAGTGTATTATAAAAGCAATTTAGATTTTGGCCACTACATGGCAGCAGAGTATGTATAACGTTTTAGACTGATCCAATGAACCATTGTATTTCAGTTCAAAATGATGTATAAGACTGCCCAAATGTGCGTAATTTGTTTATTAATAACTTTTCATGTTCAAAATTGTACACTCTCTTGGGGTGGCAGGGTAGCCTAGTGGTTAGAGTGTTGGACTAGTAACCGAAAGGTTGCAAGTTCATATCCCTGAGCTGACAAGGTACAAATCTGTCGTTCTGCCCCTGAACAGGCAGTTAACCCACTGTTCCTAGGCCGTCATTGAAAATAAGAATTTGTTCTTAACTGACTTGCCTAGGTAAAAAAAACAATGGCATGGTATTATTTCACTGTACAGTAATAGCTACTGTAAATTGTGCAGTTAGATTAACAGGAATTTAAGCTTTGTGCTGATATCAGATATGTCTATGTACTAGGATTTTTTTTTTGCTAATCGCATTAGCCTACATTAGCTCAACCATCCCGTGGAAGAGACGCCAATCCCAAAGACGTTTTAAATCTCCAACGTGACACAGTGATAAAAATATATTATGTCATAATATTATGTTTTGAATGACGTAACCTATCCGCTGTCTACTCTAAAAGTGTGGCTTAAATCCACCTCTCTTTTCTTTTAGCCAGATTCAAATTTGCTAAATGTGGACATCCCAGATGCCTCTCCTTCTCTCCCTCTTATGGTATTTTTTTCATCGATCATAAACCTCCCTGTGGACTCCCCTCTCTGTAATGTAAATGGGGGTTTTCAACATCCAGGAAGTGCATTTTCAAGCCACTCTACATCTCCCCATCCCTCCCTCACTCGCTTCCCCTCCTTCTTCTCCATCCCTCTTCTTTCCTTATCTGTTTGCTGCATTTATCTGCTAGCCAAGGTCAGACAACTGGTTAGCTATCAAGCCCGATAAGGAATGGGGGCAGACTGGTGGGGGGCAGACTGGGTCGAGGTCAGGAGGGTCCAGCTTGGCTAATCTCTTCAAACTGTCCCCTGATAACAACGTTTGCCTTTTGTAGCCTAACACGTGCCATTTGTTACAATTATTTAGCAACATCCAGACGCAGAAGCATATAGTACCAAATCAAGGTTACTCTTCAATCTTTCCTTTATTTCCTTCAGGGGCATGCTCATGCCTTCAGAGAGGGAGAAGAGGAGGAGAGGAATGAGGGAGCTGAAGATAACCTGCAGATTCTCACAGAGGACCCTAGGGAGGGATTCCTGCTCACCACAGATTGACTCATCTTCTCTAAGACAGGAAATGGATCAGGTTTATGGAAGCCAGGCCCAGATCCCTTTAATTCCCTGCCTTGTGTTCTACAGTGAGGTGGGGGCCAGGCCCATATTCCTTTAATTCCCTGCCCACTAGAGGGAGATTTGGTCATTCGACTGCAGGAAAGGGCTATGTCTGTTGTAGTTATTGTGTTGAGGGTGTGGTAAAATCTATATTCTGTTCTTTAATCAAAATAGAAAACTTTTAAGATTGGTGTATGTGGGTACTTACATTGTCAGCTTATTTGACGGTTTAGGAGACTAAAGAGTGACATTTTTTGCGTTTGTTTGCGTCATCCTTCCATGCCGGAGAGAAAACACAACCACAGACAAATAAAAAGCCTTGTAGAATACTCACACCAGCGAGCACACAAACAAACATATCTCTTCTTTTCCTCTACTAGAGGGTTTTCTATTAAATAATTCAAAAGGCTGTGCTAGGATGCCAATCAGAAATACTACAGCCATAAAAGCATGTCTGTAGTTGGTGCAGTGTCGAGCCCTGCAGCAAATGAAGGCATTATTCTTGATATCCTGGGGAGGATACAGCAGCGGTAGTATTTCTGCCTTCATATTTATTTATTTATTTGTTTATCCTCTTGGTGGAGGGAAAGAGCAGTGTTTGGGTAACTGCAGCGAGAGGACTGTCAGCACACTTTACCATTTGAATAGCGTCTTACCGGCCATTGCTTAAGCCTCGAGGTGAAACTCACTTTGCTGAGCGCCAGTTCCTCAGGCAAAGCCTTGTTTTATGAGTTGAGGTCTGTGCTTAGTGCTTAAACCTTTGATTTAGCTCAGTAAACTTGTTATTATTTCATATTTCTAGTGTTTAATCAAAAATAATGGTACCACACAGCCAATACTGTAGTGACTATAGTTATTAGTCAATCATTAAATAAAGATATGTAATCTGTATTCTGCTTTACGTCACACCTACTTATTACCTAGACTTTCCAGGTCTAACACTGTGCAATACTATTTTTACATTCCGTATGATTGGACAGTATCTCCTGAAATTAATTTGGCTTTCTGTAAACTGCCTTGAAATGATTCAATATTATCCATAATCAGTAAAGATATGTACAGTAATTCAAACCTTATCATAATTACATATTTATCTGAGGGGAGAATTGGGTTTATTCCACAAATAGAATCTAGGAGTTACATTACTGCAAGAAACATATTTCTGAATATTGAAATGAAAATGCAAGGAAACGCTCAGTACATTAGACGATTACACACTGACAGCCCGATCTGCCACGACATATCACCAGGCAGTTATTTCCAATCCATTTACTTTCTATCAATGTTCTTCTTCTTCACTGAATGGATGCCCTGATGCAAATCCATATCAAATGTGCAGATTAAAACCACCAGGGTGGAGGAAGATGATGGTGGTGAAGTACGATGAAGACGATGGTGGCTCTACTGTCAGATAACAGAGTGATGGACCAGGTGCTTCCATTATGACATTCCTCAGCTGACATCCGTAACAGCGGAACACATCACCGGGAGATGGGGGACAAATAATAAGGGGAAAGAGGGATACCTAGTCAGTTGTCCAACTAAATGCATCTTCTGCATTTAACCCAACCCCTCTGAATCAGAGAGGTGCACGGAGCTGCCATAATCAACATCCATGTCTTCAGCACCCAGGGAACAGTGGGTTAACTGCCTTGTTCAGGGGCAGGAGGACAGATTTTTACCTTGTCAGCTCAGGGATTCGATCCAGTAACCTTTATGGTTACAGGCCCAACACTCTAACCACTAGGCTACCTGCCGACAGGTGGTGAAGGCGTGCATTATGGAATGTTAAGGAGAATGGCGGCATTGATGATTGTTCTCAGATTGGGTAGAGTATGGTGTGTCTGTGAGCCCTTGGTGAAGAGCATGCTGGGTTACTCAGTACAGCTGGGTTGATATTGGGACAAACATCTGTGACTCTAGTCATTTCTTCCCATTTGTATGCAATGTGTCACTATACTTATATATACTAGAATGAAAAGATGAAGTTCTGGGAAAGTAATGATTTGCTGATTGCAAAAGCAATTGGTTGATACAGTTGTTAGCTCCTATTGATGAAGGTGTGAAGCAATGGTTCATTTTTACCTCGCGCGTTGACACTCAAAACAAGATGACAAACAAACACCGTCATCATGACAATGAACAATATGCACACTTCCTGCATTCTCCTTGTGAAACCATCAAAACAATCACTCTCAACTTCTTGGTGGAAGCACAATCAACATCTATTTTTGTCACTCCAAAACATGAGACATCCACTTAGCCCCCAAACCCTGTCTCTATATCTGAATTAGCACTAATGGACCAGGCTAACCCCACCCCCCAATCACTTCTACCACTCCACTCTTATCCACTTGGTTACCTTAGCGGGCTGAGATGACGTCACTCTCCTTCCACATCCAGGAGGTTATGTCAAGACAGCCAAGGTCATTAGTCATGAAGAAGCCCCTGTGGCGCTCTCACGCTATCTTCCCTCGCCTAGGGACTCCACAGAGCAACCTATGTAATTAGTCAACTTCCCCCTGCTAATCATCTGACTGACAGCACCTAGCCTTCTACCTAACCATTGAGCTAGAGTAGGACAACATCCGCTAGCCATGGATGGAGGCTGGGGCCAAATATTCCGGATGCTTCCCAAAACACCTGATCAACATCCTGCGAGGCTGATATTTGATTGAGTTGTCAACAGGTTTCAATAATAAAATGCTATTATTAATGTATGATTAAAATCTGGGATAGAATTTTGGATGTCAAAAAATTCATGTGAAATCTTTCAACTAGCCACATTATTACATTGACACAGGAAGTTTAAATAATGACGGAACTCTGTTGACTCAAACAATCTTTGCCTGAGGGTAATGTTGTTAGCATAGAAAATATGGTAAACACTGCCTGGCTAATAGCTTAGGGCACCATTGAAATGAGTACACCGTAAATACGTTTCAGACTTGAAATCAGCAAATAATTAAATGTATTCACAGTGTATTAGCAGTACAACCCTGTTAATTTGTGAAATGGTGTTCAGTTATTTGCATGCCGTGTTTGAGTATCGCTTCAACTTGATCACATGGTTGCATGTCAATTGACCTTGTTCATCTCTTGGCTCCAGACATTAATGTTGAGGGCAGGGTTGTGATGGGTGCTGCAGGCATCCCCTTCAGGGTGCATAATATTTACTAGCAAGATGAGTGTCACTGTCTTCATGATATCTGTAGACGTTCGAGTCTTAACAGTGACATGGTAATAGCTGACCTGCAAATCACAGGTTATCTGTTTTTTTCTAATGCTGATTTACTGCTAATCATCAGCTCAGTACAGAGAATAACATCCACTTACATTCACTCACAGCAATGTTTACTGAATGGCCATTTTATCCATTTGAGTCAAACATGTACATTTTTTACATTCAATAGAACTATTCACTCCCTTTTCATTTAGATGTTTAAATACTGTATATAGTAAGAGACATGATGCAAACTGGGAGACATTTTTGACTTTTTTCACCTCATTCTTCTGGCGCCGACTCGCTTTGCGTTCCTAGGAAACTATGCAGTATTTAGTTTTTTTACGTTTTATTTCTTACATTGTTACCCCAGGCAATCTTGGGTTTTATTACATACAGTCGGGAAGAACTATTGGATATAAGAGCAACGTCAACTCATCAACATTATGGCCAGGAATACGACCTTCCGGAAATGGAACCTCTGTTTTGCTTACCACCCAGGACAATGGATCGGATCCCAGCCGGCAAACCAAAACAACGACGCCGTAAAAGGGGCAGACGAAGCGGTCTTCTGGTCAGGCTCCGGAGGCGGGCACATCGCGCACCGCCCCTGAGCATACTACTCGCCAATGTCCAGTCGCTTGACAACAAGGTTGATGAAATCCGAGCAAGGGTAGCATTCAAGAGGGACATCAGAGACTGTAACGTTCTAGCATTCCAGAGGAACATCAGAGACTGTAACGTTCTAGCATTCCAGAGGGACATCAGAGACTGTAACGTTCTAGCATTCCAGAGGGACATCAGAGACTGTAACGTTCTAGCATTCCAGAGATAGAAGACATAATACATAAGAGACTGTAACGTTCTTTGCTTCACGGAAACATGGCTCACTCGAGACACGCTATCGGAGTCGGTACAGCCAGCTGGTTTCTTCACGTATCGCGCCGACAGAAACAAGCATCTTTCAGGTAAGAAGAAGGGTGGGGGGGGTATGCCTTATGATTAACGAGACGTTGTGTGATCATAACAACATACATGAACTCAAGTCCTTCTGTTCACCTGACTTAGAATTCCTCACAATCAAATGCTGACCGCATTATCTACCAAGAGAATTCTATTCTATTATAATCACAGCCGCATATATTCCCCCCCATCAGACACATCGATGGCCCGGAACAAACTTTATTTGACTCTATGTAAACTGGAAACCACATATCCAGAGGCTGCATTCATTGTAGCTGGGGATTTTAACAAGGCTAATCTGAAAACAAGACTCCCTAAATTATATCAGCATATCGATTGTGCAACCAGGGCTGGTAAAACCCTGGATCATTGTTACTCTAACTTCCGCGACGCATATAAGGCCCTCCCACACCCTCCTTTCGGAAAAGCTGTCACAACTCAATTTTGTTGCTCTCTGCCTATAGACAGAAACAGGTCTGTTCAACGCTGGGCCGACCAATTTGATTCCACGCTTCAAGATTGCTTCGATCACGTGGACTGGGATATGTTCTGCATTGCGTCAAACAACAACATTGACGAATACGCTGATTCGGTGAGCGAGTTTATTAGCAAGTGCATCGGTGATGTTGTACCCACAGCATTTAGTAAAACATTCCCCAACCAGAAACCGTGGATTGATGGCAGCATTCACGCGAAAATGAAAGCGCAAACCATTGCTTTTAATCAGGGCAAGGTGACCGGAAACATGACCGAATACAAACAGTGTAGATATTCCCTCCGCAAGGCAATCAAACAAGCTGAGCGTCAGTATAGAGACAAAGTAGAGTCGCAATTCACTGGCTCAGACACAAGAGGTATGTGGCAGGGTCTACAGTCAATCACGGATTACAGAAAGAAAACCAGCCCTGTCGCGGACCAGGAAGTCTTGCTCCCAGACAGACTAAACAACTTCTTTGCTCGCTTTGTGGACAATACAGTGCCACTGACACGGCCCGCTACCAAAACCTGCAGACTCTCCTTCACTGCAGCTGACGTGAGTAAAACTTTTAAACGTGTTAACCCTCGCAAGGCTGCAGGCCCAGACGGCATCCCCAGGCGCATCCTCAGATTATGCGCAGACCAGCTGCCTGGTGTGTTTACGGCCATATTCAATTAATCCTTATCCCAGTCTGCTGTTCCCACATGCTTCAAGAGGGCCACCATTGTTCCTGTTCCCAAGAAAGCTAAGGTAACTGAGCTAAACAACTACCGCCCCATAGCACTCACTTCCGTCATCATGAAGTGCTTTGAGAGACTAGTCAAGGACCATATCACCTCCACCCTACCTGACACCCTAGACCCACTTCCATTTGCTTACCGCCCCAACAGGTCCACAGACAACGCAATCGCAACCACACTGCACACTACCCTAACCCATCTGCACAAGAGGAATACCTATGTGAGAATGCTGTTCATCGAATACAGCTCAGCATTTAACACCATAGTACCTTCCAAACTCGTCATCAAGCTGGAGACCCTGGGTCTCGACCCCGCCCTGTGCAACTGGGGACTGGACTTCCTGACGGGCCGCCCCCAGGTGGTGAGGGTAGGTAACAATATCTTCACCCCGCTGATCCTCAACACTGGGGCCCCACAAGGGTGCATTCTGAGCCCTCTCCTGAACTCCCTTTTCACCCATGACTGCGTGGCCATGCACGCCTCCAAATCAATCATCAAGTTTGCAGACGACACTACAGTGGTAGGCTTGATTACCAACAACGACGAGACGGCCTACAGGGAGGAGGTGAGGGCCCTCGGAGTGTGGTGTCAGAAAAATATCCTCACACTCAATGTCAACAAAACAAAGGAGATGATCGTGGACTTCAGGAAACAGCAGAGGGAGCACCCCCCTATCCACATCGTCTGGACAGTAATGGAGAGGGTAGTAAGTTTTAAGTTCCTCGGCGTACACATCACGGACAAACTGAATTGGTCCACCCACACAGACAGAGTGGTAAAGAAGGCGCAGCAGCGCCTCTTCAACCTCAGGAGGCTGAAGAAATTCGGCTTGTCACCAAAAGCACTCACAAACTTTTACAGATGCACAATTGAGAGCATCCTGTTGGGCCATATCACCGCCTGGTACGGCAACTTCTTCGCCCACAACCGTAAGGATCTCCAGAGGGGCAAACCGGGGGCATACTACCTGCCCTCCAGGCCCTCCAGGACACCTACATCACCCAATGTCACAGGAAGGCCATAAAGATCATCAAGGACAACAACCACCCGAGCCACTGCCTGTTCACCCCCTATCATCCAGAAGGCGAGGTCAGTACAGGTGCATCAAAGCAGGGACCGAGAGACTGAAAAACCGCTTCTTTCGCAAGGCCATCAGACTGTTAAACAGCCACCACTAACATTGAGTGGCTGCTGCCAACACACTGACTCAACTCCAGCCACTTTAATAATGGAAATTGATGTAATAAATGTATCACTAGCCACTTTAAACACGGCCACTTCATAAAAGGTTTGCACACCCTACATATATCATCTCATATGTATTTACTGTACTCTATACCATCTACTGCATCTTGCCATCGTGATGTAATGTATCACTAGCCACTTTAAACACTGCCACTTTTATAAGTTTACATACCCTACATTACTCATCTCAAATGTATATAATGTACTCGATACCATCTACTGCATCTTGCCTATGCCGTTCTGTACCATCACTCATTCATATATCTTTATGTACATATTCTTTGATTCCTTTACACTGTGTGTATAAGGTAGTTGTTGTAAAATTGTTAGGTTAGATTACTCGTTAGTTATTACTGCATTGTCGGAACTAGAAGCACAAGCATTTCGCAACACTCGCATTAACATCTGCTAACCATGTGTATGTGAAAAATAAAATTGGATTTGATTTAATTTGAACTGCACAGCATAGATACCATAAGTCTATGGCAAGGCTCTAAAGTCACAAGGAGTAAAAGTGTCTCATTTCTTTATTATTTTAGCACTGAGCCAATTAGTTAATCATTATGGCCAGGCAGGTGGTTCACTAATAGCAGATAATGACACACCTTGGGCATTCTGAGACACTGTGCTGCACGGGGCTTTTCAGCAACATTGCACAGCGCACATGTCTAATTGGCTGCTGGAACAAGAGGGCGAATGGAAGAGAAATTACCACCAAAACTGTTTCTATCTCAGCCAAGATGGTTAAAGCTGGTTAAAGCTGGTTATATTCACTGGGACAATGGCATATTGTTTTGGTGGATAACCAAGCATAGGCAGTAGGCAGCCACACGTAACTTCATAAACACATAGAGGATTGAAGTCTCTAGAGAACTAGAGAGAAGCAGATCTTTTGTTCAAACAGGAAGAAAGGGTGGCAGAAGAAACCCTGGGGGAGGGGTCACAATCACCTCATCCTCCTTCTTCTGTCTCCCCTGATTAAAAACAAACAAACAAACAGAGAACAGATTGCCATGAAGTCTGACGAGGCAGTTCCTTTCTATTTATCATTTGATTTTTAAGTAAACGTGATCCAGCAAAACGCCGTTTGTTGTTGATGTGGAGCCACCCCGCCGAGTCTTGTCAGATTGTCATTAAGAACTCTTTTATTGACGTACAACATCAAACGTGAATCGGAGGCTTCGTAAAAACTTTTTTTTACGTTGTCAAATAAAAGAGAAATGGGCAGCTGTTATTGTGTGAAAGCCATCGATGACCATTCATATATTGTCTTCTTTCAGGAAATGTTTTTAAGTCATTAATAGATTTTAATAATTTTACCACATTCAGTCTTTGCCTTCTGTAATGTTTCGTTATAATTGTTTCCCCCTGCTGGATTTTTCAGGTAATAAAATCTACCAGTCTGCCAGACAAAGAAAATGTTTGCTATTAGCTTTTGATAGTGTGAGTGAGTGCATGTTTGTATGAGAGATATAGGAGGGGTGATAGAGAGACATGAAGGGGAGGAAGAGTCAAGGGAGAGCTATATGATCCTGATCTAGTGATAGGGTTGTAGTTATGAAATGGAATGCAATTTTCTGAACATGCCCCCCACACACACACACCCCCCGCCCCCCCCCCCCACCCCTCACCGCTGTATACGAAATTGTCCCCTGTGTCAGGCGGTGCAGTTAAGTGTACGTGGGGAAATTAAATGGCTGTTTAGGTGATTTACATGATCTTAAAGCACTGGAGGTGCTTTACCTGGAATCTCAGATCTCACTGTAAGGGGGGAGGCTACGGAAGACCTTCCTCTCCCATGCACTCCTGTCAGTGGTGACAGGGACACTAAATGGTTCTGATTGGACATTAGATTGTGAGTGGCAGGTCAGGAGAGGTTCTGATTGGACATTACATGATGTGTGATAGGCCGATAAGGCAGCTTCTTCCTGAGCAGATGTTAATGACCAAATTGAGTGCGTCTTCACGGCTGTCTAGATCATCAGGCCGATGTCAATGAGTAATCCGAAATGTGTTTACCACTCAAGGTGGCACGCTGCTGAACTGGGAGAGAGGGGGACAGCTTATAATACACCTCTTTCACCATGGAGTCGAGGGATGGAGACAGAGAGAGAGTTTCCCATGCAAATAAAGCCCCTTGGATTGAATTGAGAGAGAGAGAGAGAGAGAGAGAGAGAGAGAGAGAGAGAGAGAGAGAGAGAGAGAGAGAGAGAGAGAGAGAGAGAGAGAGAGAGAGAGAGAGAGAGAGAGAGAGTGAGAGAGAGAGAGAGAGAGAGAGAGGAGAGGAGAGAGAGAGAGAGAGAGAGAGAGAGAGAGCGAGAGTGAGAGAGAGCGAGAGAGAGAGAGAGAGAGAGAGAGAGAGAGAGAGAAAATTCAAAATAGAGTCTTGAAGTGTCCCTCTTAAAGTTATCCAATACACCCTGGGCTTTTCCCCAATGTCTCTGCTGAGGCTAGTCTATGCAGTTCTGGAACAAACCACATTGTTACTATGGGTAAGTGAAAAATAACTGCATTCATGAACTGTAGCAGTTCATGAATCTCAAGCATACAGTAAGTTTCTCTAAATACATGTGGTATAAGACTGTCATTTGCATGAATACCATTCATAGTTGGCAATACTCGAGGTATATGACTCTAAAATTGTAACATCCCTTTCCCGTGAACATTATATATAAATGAACATTCCTGCATAGAGTGAGATGACTGTACGAATGAATATGTATTTTTTTTTTATTGAACAAGCCTTTGCTTGACTGGAAATGTGTTATGTCATAAATCGTACATGATGCATATGAGGAAAATACAGATCATCATTCATATGCATCAGTCACCTGTTGCCAGAAGCGTCTGCGTCCTAGCGAATACGCGTCACCGCGATGCTCTGCAAACTGACAGCCGAGAACAGACAAAAGCAGTTTGTTTTCCTTAGAAGCTCATCGAGCTCCAGTCACACAGCTGCTATTGATGCAAACAGCTTTTAATATGGCCATTCATAGACCAGTAGCAGTTTATTTTATTGCGTTAGCACCATCCGAGAGGCTAGAACACCACGTCTCTCCCACGTCTCTCTACCTCCATATTGAGTGACACAGTGGTTATGAGCTATGATAGCTGTCGCCGCTCCGAGGAAGAATCTAAATGAACTGACAGCGACTGGCGCCAAGACACCTCGCTCCAGAAATTCCACTGACAACGTTATGATACTAAGAACTTTATACAGAATGATGAGGCCTGGAATCCGTGTGATTGAGGCGTTGCAGGACAGCATATAATTCCTCACGTCAAGTGTTTATCTGCTTAGGGATACTGTTGTTATTGGGACTACTATATTTGGACATGTGACTTTTACATATGAAATGATGTAAAAACACAGGTACAGTAGGAGAGTGAAACGGTTCTGTTTGGCTTGAAATACAGTTGTTGGGCGTCATCGTTTCAGAGAGAGCGAGTATAGAGACACATAGCATTACACGGTCGGACACTATTTTGTAAATATTCACAGTGATTGTCAGTTGTCCATTAGCCTACTACTGAAGCCACAACAAACACAGAACAAAGCCCATGGCAAGAGATCCACTAGACCATGACGTGTTGTTCACGATGGGGTATTTGTTAAATTGCTGCCTCGCCAATTCAAAGTGGAACTCTTTGCTGCTGGCCACATCTTGGCATGCTTGTCCACAGTTTACCGCATGGGGGAAACAGGAGTAAATAAAGACTCCTCATGACTTTGTGGTTTTACCTGTGGTGTCCACTGTATTGATGCCCAATGTCACGGAGAATTCACTAGGGGAAATAAGAGGATGAGATCATCCTCCAGGAATATTGAATATCTCCCAAACTGTATAGAATATAGACAATGTCTTATAATTAAGCAATAGGGCCAGAGGAGCTGTGGTATGTGGGCAATATTCTTCTGTTCTTATGCACGACTGTGTCTGGACGACAGCCCTTAGCCGTAGTATATTGACTGTACACCATCAACCATCAACCCACAAGGTGCCTTATTGCTATTATAAGCTGGTTACCTACGTAATTAGAGCAGTAAAAAACATGTTTTGTCATACCCGTGATATATGGCCTGATATACCACAGCTGTAAGCCAATCAGCATTCAAGGCTCGAACAACCCAGTTTCTAATGTCTTTTAAGCCATTTGCAGGCTGATATCCATCATGCTTTCATAGCTGGAGTAGACTCAGACAACACCGGTATGATTAGCATGACCCAAAAGCAATAAAGACCATTTTGTGTGAAAATATTTAAACAAATGAATCCCATATACATTAGTTATCAGGCATTTCTTCGCCGTTATCTTTACTTAGAAAATAAAGCAGCTGTCTATGGTTGAAGCAATGACACACATTGTTTTTTCAATACATTTCGCTCCCCATATGTCCGTCACAACTGTTGACGCACTCAAATATGCTGTGAGGTGTGTTTATAAAAACACACTTTATAAAACCACATTTGTAATCATATGTATTTTTTGCCACTATGGCTATTGTATTCGGCGCATGTGACACATTTTTTTTACATTTTAATTTCTTTGCAGTGCATTCGGAAAGTATGAAGAACCCTTGAATGCTTCCAAATTTTGTTACATTACAGCCTTATTCTGAAATGGATTAAAATGTTGTGTTTTTTCCCCTCATCAATCTACACACAATACCCCATAATGACAAAGCAAAAACAGGTTTTTAGAATTTTTTTGTAAATTTATTCAAATAAAAAACTTTAATTTTACATTGACATTAGTACTCGAACCCTTTACTCAGTACTTTGTTGAAGCACCTTTGGCAGTGATTACAGCCTCAAGTCTTCATGGGAAATACGCTACAGGATTGACCCACCTGTTTTTCCCATTCTTCTCTGCAGATCCTCTCAAGCTTTGTCAGGTTTAATGGGGAGCGTCACTGCACAGCTATTTTCAGGTCTCTCTAGAGATGTTCAATCAGGTTCAAGTCCGGTCTCTGGCTGGGCCACTCAAGGACATTCAGAGGTTTGTCCTGAAGCCACTCCTGCGTTGTCTTGGCTGTGTACTTAGGTTCATTGTCCTGCTGGAAGGTGAACCTTCGCTCAGTCTTAGGTTCTGAGCGCTCTGGAGCAGGTTTTCATTAAGGATCACTCTGTACTTTACCCCGTTCATTATGCGCCTCGATCGTGACTAGTCTCCCAGTCCCTGCTGCTGAAAAACATCCCCACAGCATGATGCTGCCACCACCATGTTTCACTGTAGAGATGGTGCCAGGTTTCCTCCGGACGTGACGCTTGGCATTCAGGCCAAGGAATTCAATATGGGTTTCATCAGATCAGAGAATCTTGTTTCTCATGGTCTGAGAGTGCTTTAGGTGCATTTTACTGAGAAGTGTCTACTGTCTGGCCATTCTACCATAAAGGCCTGATTGGTGTAGTGCTGCAGAGATGGTTGTCTTTCTGGAAAGTTCTCCCATGTCCACAGAGGAACTCTGGAGCTCTGTCAGAGTGACCATTCGGTTCTTGGTCACCTCCCTGACCAAGGCCCTACTCCAACCGATTGCTCAGTTTGGCCAGGCCGCCAGCTCTAAGAAGAGTCTTTGTGGTTCAAATCTTCTTCCATTTAAGAATGATGGAGGTCAGTGTTCTTGGGGACCTTCAATGCTGCAGAAATGTTTTGGTATCCTTCCCCAGGTCTGTGCCTCAACACAATCATGTCTCTGAGCTCTACAATCAATTTAATTTACCGAAGGTGAACTCCAATCAAGTTGTATAAACATCTCAAGGATGATAAATGGAAACAGGCTGCACCTTAGCTCAATTTTGAGTCTCATAGCAAATGGTCTGAATACTTATGTAAATAAGGTATTTAATTTTTTAATTTTTAAAACATTAACAACAATTTCTAAAAACCTGTTTTCACTTTGTCATTATGCGGGATTGTGTGAAGATTGATGAGGACAAACATGTATTTGATCCATTTTAGAACAAGGCTGTAACACAACAAAATGTTGAAAAAGTTAAGGAGTCTGAAAACTTTCCAAATGTGTTATGCTATCACACACTTTTGAACCATTTTCTATGCTAAATATAAGGAATGAGAAAATACTTTGATTTCTAGTTAAATAGAAGGAAAATGGGTCTTAGAAATAATCTAGCTGTAACATCTGGCGGTAACATCTAGCAGTAACATCTAGCAGTAAGATCTAGCAGTAACATCTAGCAGTAACATCTAGCATTAACATCTAGCAGTAACATCTAGCATTAACATCTAGCAGTAAGATCTAGCATTAACATCTAGCAGTAACATCTAGCAGTAACATCTAGCAGTAACATCTAGCAGTAACATCTAGTATTAACATCTAGCAGTAACATCTAGCATTAACAGCTAGCAGTAACATCCAGCATTAACATCTAGCATTAACATCTAGCAGTAACATCTAGCAGTAACATCTAGCATTAACATCTAGCAGTAACATCTAGCATTAACATCTAGCAGTAACATCTAGCAGTAACATCTAGCATTAACATCTAGCAGTAACATCTAGCAGTAACATCTAGCAGTAACATCTAGCAGTAACATCTAGCATTAACATCTAGCAGTAACATCTAGCAGTAACATCTAGCAGTAACATCTAACATTAACATCTAGCAGTAACATCTAGCATTTACATCTAGCAGTAACATCTAGCATTAACATCTAGCAGTAACATCTAGCAGTCTAAAAAGGTATTAGAGATAAGTCAAACATAGTATGTTGAATTAAAGACCCCTGCCAACTAATATCAACACATAGATTTTGTTTTGGAGGAATAATCTTCCTTGTGTATGTTTAAATAATTTTGCCTACAGCCTTGAAATTCCATTACCAAAAACCCACAGGGAGGATTATGATATTTTCCAAATTGTAACACATAAAGGTTGACCACTCCCGAGTGGCGCTGCAGTCTAATGCATTGCATCTCAGAACTAGAGATGCAAATACAGACCATGGTTAGATTCCAGGCAGTATCACTACTGGCCATGTTTGGGAGTCCAATAGGCCGGCACACACTTTGCCCAGCGTCGTCCGGGTTAGGGTTTGGCCGGGGTAGGCCGTCATTGTAAATAAGAATTTGTCCTTAACTGACTTGCCTAGTTATATGAAGGTTCAATATAAAATAATTGTCATAGTGTTTTTACTAATATCTATTTGTTGATTAATTATTAAGTGTTTAAAATTCGAATTACATCAATTGAATAGGCTAATATAGGATATCATAGAAGTCATAAACCACAATTGGGTCACCTGCTACAGTCCTCTCTTTCACTCCTATACTGTTACGTTCAGCTCATAACTGTTTTCACTAGTATACTCTTACGTTCAGCAAATAACTGTTTTCACTAGTATACTCTTACGTTCATCAAATAACTGTTTTCACTAGTATACTGTTATGTTTAACTCACAACTGTTTTCTTTCTCTTTCTGGTGGTCAAAGCAAGTTTGAAAACAGTCTGAACAACCCCTCCCTCTCTCTCTCTCTCTCTCTCTCCTTTTCACTCTCTCTTCTCTCTCTCTCCAGTTATTGTCATCTTTTCTAGCTCTCACTGACACCATCTCTTTCCATTTCCTGTAACCAGCATCCTTACCCACTGAGCTCCAACTGACACCAGACGTCCATGGATGTTGAAAAGTAGTTGAAATCTGGTCAGTCCGCCCTGGCCTTGACTTCAACGTGTACAGACGTCATTGTTTGGTATGGTCTGGAACAGCTTAAATTTCAACGTCCACAGATGTAAATCCATGAGTACTCTACTGTGCTGTAATGTGCTCTCAAAACTTGTGAAACATAGATATTAAATTGGTTCAAATCACCCTACTTGTAGAGGAATGCCCTGCCATCCTCCTCTCTTTCATGTTGCCAAAATGGTGTATGACTATCTTACATTTGTATATATTTTTAGTGTTTGTTGTCCTAGACTAGGCTACCTGGCTAAAATATTTACTTAGGCTTAGCTTCCTTTCGTGGGCAACAATGAGCCAGCTAGTTAACATTAGCCTTCTACATCTAGCTCCATATTATATATTCCATCATCTCAGGCCAGGGGCACAACAATGTATGAATTTATGGTAGAATCAGAATCACCATTATAATGATTGTCCAGTATGGAGAATTAAGAAAAACCACAGGTACAAATCTGTATCCATAGCAAATTTAGGAAAGGGACTATATTAGCAAGTTAGCTAGCCACCGGAGTACAACGACATAACGAGATGCAACAATTCAAGTTTTTTCCGTCAATTATGTTTTGCTTTTGATGTGATTGGTGTGAAAGCAAATCCAAACTGGTTTCCCTTGATACTCTTTTGGGGGCGCAAGGACCATTCACTGTTGAGGTCACTCAGCTCAATGCTGGCAAAATATTTTTTTTGCCAGCATTGCCAAACGCTCACTGGCTTCCCTTGCTATGGTGCTCAATGTCATAATCTTGTGGGTCTGACAGTATCAGATAGATGGGCTACACATAATGAGATAGATAGCCAATGTTTCACTCGCTCGGATGCTTTCTCTAGTGTGATACTGTACATTCAGCCACTTGCCAATTGAAGGAAAATTACAACAAAAAAAACATTTATTTTTATTTGTATCTTTCTTCTCTTTTTCATAATTTTCCTTCAATTGGCAAGTAAAATTAGATTTTTTTTTTATGAATATGCACTTTATCGAACTAAACATGCATGTATTGTGTAACATGAAGTCCTATGAGTGTCATCTGATAAAGATCATCAAAGGTTAGTGATTAATTTTATATGGTAACCGCAATTCTGTTACCACATTTCTGTTTCCAGGTGTAAATCAACTTCACTTACTGTATTTCAATAGCAAAAATAAAACATTTTAAAATCAAGGTGTCATGTCATCAAGGTGTCATGTCATCAAGGTGTCATGTCATCAAGGTGTCATGTCATCAAGGTGTCATGTCATCAAGGTGTCATGTCATCAAGGTGTCATAGCTGAACCCCGTTCTTTCTGTAGACATCTTTGAATCTTCATTCAGAGGAGACATTTTGGACATTTTTGGAAAACTAGTTTTTGAAAACGTGGTCACATGATACTGAAGGAGATTTTACATATTACCAAAGAATGATTTTTATTTTATTTATTTAACTCAGCAAGTCAGTTAAAAACAAATTCTTATTTACAATGACGGCCTACCCCAGCCAAACCTGGACAACGCTGGTGCAATTGTGCACCGCCCTGTGGGACTCCCAATCACAGCTGGATGTGATACAGCCTGGATTCAAACCAGGGACTGTCATGACCCCTGTTGCACTGAGATGCAGTGCTTTAGACTGATGCAAATATTGCATTTGCACAGTTCTTCCAGTAATGTTTTATTTATTTATTTTTTGGGGGAGGGAAATTGTTAAAATTAGTCCTCCTGCATAGAGTGTATTAAACTTCAAAGTCAATAGTTTTTGTTTGGCATACATTTCAATAAACGAAAAATCTGACTCAACGCAATTCCGTTACGTGGAATTGCCCTTAGTCCATTTTCAATTTAAAACAAGTTAGTAGCTATCTCCGGATAAGTGTTTGTTTGTGTATACCGCCAACAGAGTGTCGTCAAGATAACAAGCCCGGAAATAACCCATTGATACTTTAAAAAAAATTGGTTTAGCTATTTACTGTCTGCGAAAGGCTAATGCAAAGCATCAATATTGGTTCAAAGAGGAGGGAGAAACAAACATGCGTACCCACTCTATAGGCTATTTCCCAGACGTTTTCTCAGACGCGGGATGGTTTTATTAGTTGTAGGTCCTTCAAACTACCCCAGGAATAAAGAAGCAAATGTCAAATTAATTGCTAGCAAGCGTTGGGGTTTGACCATCTAAACCTCTAAGCTAACTACAAAGCTGACAGAGGCTTTCTGACCTTTCTACAGCACTATGGGGATTTTGATAAATATCTACTCAAGATAGGTTTGTACAAATCGTATCTGATGAAGACCTTCAAGGTCTGTGTCTGGATCTCGGTTTGTGTTTTGGTCTGGGTCTTGGTCTGGATCTTTGTCTGGGTCTGTGTCTAGGTCTGTATGGGTCTTGGTCTGTGTCTCGGTCTGGATCTTTGTCTGGGTCTGTGTCTAGGTCTGTGTCTAGGTCTGTGTCTAGGTCTGTGTCTAGGTCTGTCTGGTTCTAGGTCTGGGTCTGTGTTTGTCTGGGTCTAGGTCTGTGTCTGTCTGGGTCTGTCTGGGTCTAGGTATGGGTCTTGGTCTGTGTCTACGTCTGTCTGGGTCTGTCTGGCTCTATGTCTGTTTCTAAGTCAAATCAAAATTATTTATATAGCCCTTCGTACATCAGCTGATATCTCAAAGTGCTGTACAGAAACCCAGCCTAAAACCCCAAACAGCAAGCAATGCAGGTGTAAAAGCACTAAGTCTGTGTCTAGGTCTGTCTGGGTCTGTCTGGTTCTAGGTCTGTGTCTTTGTTTGTGTCTAGGTCTGTCTGGGTCTAGGTCTCTGTCTAAATCTGTGTCTAGGTTTGTGTCTGGGTCAGTCTGGGTCTGGGTCTAGGTCTGTCTGGTTCTGTCTGGGTCTTGGTCTGTGTCAACATCTGTCTGGGTCTAGGTCTGTGTCTAGGTCTGTGTCTAGGTCTGTGTCTAGGTCTGTGTCTGTGTCTGGGTCTGTCTTGGTCTGGGTCTTTGTCTGTGTCTTGGTCTGTGTCTAGGTCTGTGTCTAGGTCTGTGTCTAGGTCTGTGTCTAGGTCTTGGTCTGTGTCTTGATCTGTGTCTTGGTCTGTGTCTAGGTCTGTGTCTTGGTCTGTGTCTTGGTCTGTGTCTAGGTCTGTATCTAGGTATGTGTCTAGGTCTAGGTTTGTTTCTAGGTCTGTCTGGGTCTGGGTCTGTGTCTGTCTAAGTCTGTCTGGGTCTCTGTCTAGGTGTGTGTCTGGGTCTTTTTCTAAGTCTGTCTGGGGCTCTGTCTAGGTGTTTGTTTGGGTCTGTGTCTTAGTCTGTCTGGGTCTGTGTCTAAATTTGTGTCTGGGTCTGTGTCTAAGTCTGTTTCTAAGTCTGTGGTGTGGGTCTAGATCTGGGTCTGTCTGGGTCTGTGTCTAGGTCTGTGTCTGTCTGGGTCTGGGTCTGGGTCTGTGTCTAAGTCTGTGTCTGTGTCTGTGTCTGTGTCTGGGTCTTTCTGGGTCTGTGTCTGTGTCTGGGTCTAGGTCTGTGTCTATGTTTCGTTCAAGATCTTCCGCACCAGGACGACATCACTAAGACATTTTGAGAACCATATAGGGTATTAATGCAGGTGATGCAACAAGCTCAGACTGGATTCAGCAAATCAAACCTTGCATTCCAGGGCAGTAACTGTTGTTCTCTTTTAATAAACATAATAGCCAACTTAAAGCCGACTGTGGGGAGTAGTAGTGACACTTTGCAAAAAACTGAGGAAAGTAACAGAGCAGAGAAAGAAACTCTCCAGCCGTCCGTCGACTATAGCTGGTGCACTGGGTTCCACAGCACTGTCAACTCAATTTGTTTTGCTTACTGAAAATATACATGACTGAGACACACTGTTGAGCAAATGTGAATCACTTAGTAGTCAGACCAGGGGGAAAAGACGGTTGACAGCATCAGCAGATTCCTCGCTAGGGTGCTATCTCGCATCATGCCTGCTCAGATGATTCTGATATTGTCATTTTCTTTATGAAAAAAAGAAATAATGGACGGAATAAGAAAAGACTGTGGGACAGCAGTGGAGAAGGTGGAAAGCTTTAAGTTTCTCTGCGTACACATCACGGACAATCTGAAATGGTCCACCCACACAGACAGGAGGCTGAAGAAATTTGGCTTGTCAACTAAAACCCTCACAAACTTTTACACATAAACAATTGAGAGCATCCTGTTGGGATGTATCACCGCTTGGTATGGCAACTGCACTGCCCACAACCGCAGGGCTCTCCAGAGGGTGGTGTGGTCTGCACGACTCATCAACGGAGGCAAACTACCTGTCTTCCAGGACCCGATGTCACAGGAAGACCAAAAAGATCCTCAAGGACAACAACCAACCGAGCCACTGCCTGTTCACCCCTTTACCATCCAGAAGGCGAGATCAGTACAGGTGCATCAAAGCTGGGACCGAGAGACTGAAAAATAGCTTCTATCTCAAGGTCATCAGGCTGTTAAACAGCCATCACTAACACAGAGAGGCTGCTACCAACATGCAGACCTAAAATCATTAGCCAATTTTAAAAATGGATAGTCACTTTAATAATGCCACTTCAACAATGTTTACACATCTTGCATTACTCATCTCATACGTATATACTGTATTTTATACCATCTATTGCATCTTGCCTATGCCGCTCAGTCATTGCATCCATGTATTTATATGTATATATTCTTATTCCATCCCTCTACTTAGATTTGTGTGTATTAGGTAGTTGTTGTGGAATTGTTAGATTACTTGTTAGATATTGCTGCTCTGTCTAAACTAGAAGCACAAGCATTTCGCTACACTTGCGATTACATCTGCTAAGCATGTGTATGTGACCAATAAAATGTGATTTGATATGATTTGAAGAGATGCCAGGAAAACTAGAAAAAAGAAGGGCTATCTCAGAACAACATTTTATAATTACTGGACCACATACTTTGAATGGGCTAAAGCCCCCAAAAGCAACCAGGAAACTGCTGTGTTCCTCTCTTTCTATGCTCACAGTCTAGCTGTCTGTGTGGATGAATAACACAGGGTAAAATGAAGGTTGGGGGCAGGGGATGCTTCACCATGCAGAGTTCAGACATAGTTCACAGCCACACATTCAGGAACACAGGTTGGCCACACACAGCTGCACTGAGGAGGTACGAGCCCTCTTTGATTATCTCTTTTCTCCACAACTGGCGGAGGTCAGCATTGCCTTGGGGGATGTTTTTAAAGATGTGGTGTCTTGTTTCTTGTTGATGTCTGCCTACCAGAGACCTTTCTGAAATGTTGATGAAGCATTTCAGGGAGAGAGGGGTCTGTAACAAGGAAGCATATACATTGAAAGAGAAAAACTAATATAAATGCTGTGATGTTTCAGATCTTACCCGGGAATGTAGGCCTATGTGGTGGATACCCAAACTTAAACTCAAAAGATATCACCGAAAAACAAGAGACAGCTAGGGAGATGAGAGAAAGGGAGTCTGTGCTGCCAAGCTTTCTAAAGCAGGCAGGGATGAAACGTCGCCTTGTTCATAAGATGATTATGTTGTTAAATGAGATACCGCAATACTCTTGTAAGCGCTTAATCCAAGGATCTCCGGCTGCCTTGCAAATGTACCAGATGTCAGTGAGTATGACACAAAGCTCTGGAATGAGCAGCAGTATCCTCCTCGTACTTTCCCTTATCATTCTGTTATATTTCAGACGCAGTGGTAGCCTGGTGCTTGTTTTTATGGGACGCATTGTGTTGTACTCAATTAGTTCATATGTTCCATGGAACATTTTAGTAATTTAGCAGACACTATTATCCAGAGAAATTGGGGTTAAGTGCCTTGCTCAAGGGCACATCAACACATTTTTCATCTAATCAGCTGGTGGATTTGAAACAGGAACATTTAGGCTACTGGCCCAATGCTCTTAAACGCTACCAGCCAATCTCAATGCAAACACAAAGCGTACAACACGGGCAGAACCTCAAAAAAACAACGTTTCTGACTCGCTTCCCCTGACAAACTTATTTCAGAAGTGCTCTCTTAGTGTTGCCTTGCTGTCCTCTCTCTCTCAATTCCCAGGAGCAGCTGTGGCACTATGCATGTTCGGGCTGCTTGCACACAACCAGTTCAAAATCCCAATAGACTCAAATGCCACACAGCGTTAAGTTTGGGTAGAAAACTGATGTACCACAGTGGGGGAAACTTCTAACTGCTTATTTCACCAGATCCCTCTTAGTATCGCTATGATTTGCTGAATGTTCATTCTGATTCTCTCGCAGGTGAAACGTTAGGGACGGGTGGACCGAGTTGGAGTAGCATTCTGTTTCCCTTGTCGGGAAGGAAAAAGCATGACATTGACAACATTACAGCGTGGAAACAGGTGAGGTCGTCGTGCTCAGACCATCCCCAATGAATCAGATGGCGAATTATGCTGAATTATCACGCTATCATTCCCACTAATTGCATCTGACCGGTTTTGCAGAGAGTATTGTAATTCCCTTAAATGAGTTAAAGCGTCTGTGATGAGCTATGCTTAAACTCAGTTAACACTAAGTGATATGTGACTGGTTTTCCTCATTGTTTACCATGAGCAGGCTACTCAGTGAAAGGTAGCTAAAATAAAAACTGGGGATAAAAAAACAATATGCAATTAATAGTTTGCAAGGTGTATTAATTGCATTGCTTTTAGGGAGTATGGGTTTCATGTTACTAGAAATGTCACGGCCACTTCCTTGAGGGGAACGAATCTTAAGTGCACTAATATAGCATATTGAACATGGATCACACAACTTTAAATTAAACAATATCAAGTGCCAGATTTCTCAAATACTGCCGAAGCAGAGTATGTTGAGACTCAGTCATTTAATCACATTGAATATGAATATTTTGATTTCCAAAGAAAATGACCCTGTTTCTGCACGGCACTGATGTCGTTAACGACCTCTTCCTCTCTCTTCCTCTCTCTTTCCCTCTCTCTCTCTCTCTGGGTCTCTGACTCTCATTATTTTATTAAACATTTTCTTAAAGTTGCTCTGTGTCTGGCACTCATGTTTGAGTTCTCAGCTGGCTGACGGGTTGTCACAGATAATACGTTTTAACTCCCCATGTGGGACCAAAACTCACTTTCCTTGTAATGTTCCTCATCATTGAATTCCCCTTTGAAGCCCCTTGAATGTAAATTGGAAAAATGTCAAGTAATAAGTGTCATAAACCTAGATGTGCCTTTAAATAATGTATCCTGTCACACACTTAAAATGTACGTCTTGCAGAATTAGTAAAGATTAAACGCACCGTACTTCGTCTTTATATTTAAACATCATATGGATCCATTATATTCTGATCTTATCAAATATCCATTAAGTGTGGCATTAACAATAAGTCACACTATACATTATAATAAACCCACCACTGTCATTAAATTCATGTTTGCACAATAATGTATAATTATCAGGTAATCAGATCTAGGCCTTTCCAGTTGAAAACCTAGACAGCCAGGTAATTACACAGAGATCTGTCGCTTCAACAACCAAGCATTCCTAAACTATCATACCTGAACTATCATTCCTGAACAATCAAACCTGAACTATCAAACCTGAGCTATCAAACCTGAACTATCAAACTTTAACTATCATTCCTGAACTATCGTTCCTGAACAATTATTCCAACACTATCATTCCTAAACTACTATTCCTGAACTATCATTCCTAAACAATTGTTCCTGAACTATCAATCCTGAACTATTATTCTTGATCTGTTATTCCTGAACTATCATTCCTGAATTATTATTATTATTATTATTATTATTATTATTATTATTATTAGTAGTAGTAGTAGTATTATTATTATTATTAGTATTATTAGTATTATTAGTATTATTAGTATCAAACTGTTAGAGGACTGGACGGCTGGCTATGGATGGAAGCTGCTCTGCCATGTGATCTAGCTCCAACCCCAGTTCCCTTATTTGTCCCTTGGTGGCATGACTCAATGCTCCGTGGCAGTTTTGATGGACATTTCGCATTGAGCTCCTCTGTTCTCACTTTCAGTTTTACGGTGCCACTTTCCCCATCCTCTCTGCACCGGAATAACAAGCCATTTCAGAAATTCCTCTCAGGGATCCCTGCTGAAGCATCCACGCTCCGGAGCCCGGATTTCTCGCCTCTCACCGGCTAAAGCCGCTCCAGAGCCAGGAAGGCACAGCTCAGTCGGCCAAGCCCGGCCGCTGTTTCTGTGGGATAAGTTGGCCAGAATGTAAAATGTAAAATAGTTGCTTCGCCTGACTCTGACGCAGTGGCTGCCTCTGCTCCTCTCATCGGATGGCTGGTTAAGCATTCTCCAACTCATAAAGGATGCTGCTGTGCTGGTAAAAAACAAAGACAGCCCTCTAATTTATGCCTGGGACTAGTCTTGCTAGCTGTTGATCTGCATTCGGGCCACAGAAAACCCCAACTGTTGTGTCTGATTCCAGGGCTAAGACTGAGCTCTGAGGCTATGTTGAGCAGGAGGATTCTGTCAAGCTGCAGAGAATGCCAGGAAGTGGGGGAAAGTATTGGATGGAAACATTTTATCTGAAGTAAGAGGAAACAAACTGCTAAAAGTGATTCCTGATTTTTTTATTCCTGAACTATCACTCCTGAACTCTCATTTCTGAAATATTATTCCTGAACTATCACTCCTGAACTCTCATTTCTGAAATATTATTCCTGAACTATCACTCCTGAAATATTATTCCTAAACTATCACTCCTGAAATATTATTCCTGAACTATCACTCCTGAAATATTATTCTTGAACTCTCATTTCTGAAATATTATTCCTGAACTATCACTCCTGAACTCTCATTTCTGAAATATTATTCCTGAACTATCACTCCTGAAATATTATTCCTGAACTATCACTCCTGATATATTATTCCTGAACTATCACTCCTGAAATATTATTCCTGAACTATCACTCCTGAAATATTATTCCTGAACTATCACTCCTGAAATATTATTCCTGAACTATCACTCCTGAAATATTATTCCTGAACTTTCACTCCTGAAATATTATTCCTGAACTATCACTCCTGAAATATTATTCCTGATCAATCACTCCTGAAATATTATTCCTGAACTCTCATTCCTGAACTATTATTCTTGATCTGTTATTCCTGATCTTTCCTAATTTATTATTTCTGAACTATTATTCCTGAAATTGAATTTCTGAAATATCATTCCTAAACTATCATTCCTGAAATAGTATTCCTAACTATCATTTCTGAAATATTTTCCTGAACTATTATTCCTAAATATTATTCCTGAACTCTCATTCCTGAACTATTATTCTTGATCTGTTATTCCTGATCTTTCCTAATTTATTATTTCTGAACTATTATTCCTGAAATTGAATTTCTGAAATATCATTCCTAAACTATCATTCCTGAAATAGTATTCCTAAAATGTAATTTCTGTACTATTTTTCCTAAACTATTATTCCTAAACTATCTTTCCTGATCTATTATTCCTGAACTATCATTCCTGAAATGCCATTTCTGTACTATCTTTCCTGAATAATTACTCCTGAACTATCATTCCTGAACTATCATTCCTGAACTATTATTCCTGAAATTTAATTCCTAAAATATCATTCCTAAACTATCAGTCCTGAAATTGTATTCCTAAACTGTTATTCCCAAACTGTTATTCCTGAACTATTATTCCTAAACTATTGTTCCTGAAATATCATTCCTGAACAATTATTCCTGAACTATCATTTCAAAACTATTATTCTTGATCTGTTATTCCTGAACAATCATTCCTGAATGATTATTCCTGAACTATCATTTCTGAAATACCATTCCTGAACTATTATTCCAACAATATCTTTCCTGAATTACTAATCTGAACTATCACTCCTGAACTATTATTCCTGAACTATCATTCCTAAACTATTATTCCTAAACTATCATTCCTGAACTTTTATTCATAAACTATCATTCCTGAACTTTTATTCATAAACTATCATTGCTGATCTATTATTCCTGAACTATTACTCCTATACTATCAATTCTAATATTGTATTCCTGAAGTATCATTCCTGAACTACTATTACTGAACTTCCATTCCTGAACTATTAGTCCAACAATATCTTTCCTGAACTATTATTCATAAACTATTATCGCTGATCTATTATTTGTGAACTATAATTTCTGATCTATCATTCCTGATATTTCATTCCTGAATTATTTTTCCTGATCTATTATTCCTGATCTATTTTTCTTGATCTATTATTCTTGAACTATCATTCCTTAACTATTATTCTTGATCTGTTATTGCTGAACTATCATTCCTGTATGTTTATTCCTGAACTATCATTCATGAAATATCATTCCTGTACTATTATTCCTAAACTATCATTCCTGAACTTCTATTCCTGAACATTTTTTCCTGAACTTTTATTCATGAACTATCATTGCTGATCTATTATTCATGAACTATCATTGCTGATCTATTATTCCTGATCTATCATTCCTGAATTTTCTTTCCAGAACTATTATTCCTGAACTATCACTCCTGAAATATTATTCTTGATCTGATATTCCTGAACTATTATTCCTGAACTATCCCACCTAAACTATCATTCCTTTTCTATTATTCCTGAACTATTATTCCTGAACAATCAAACCTGAACTATCAAACCTGAACTTTCAAACCTGAACTATCAAACCTGAACTTTCAAACCTGAACTTTCAAACCTGAACTTTCAAACCTGAACTATTATTCCAACACTATCATTCCGGAACAATTATTCCTGAAGTATCATTCCTGAAATATTGTTCCTGAACTTTCAAACCTGAACTATTATTCCAACACTATCATTCCGGAACAATTATTCCTGAAGTATCATTCCTGAAATATTGTTCCTGAACTATCATTATTTATCTATTGTTCCTGAACTATGAAACCTGAACTATCCAACCTTAAATGTCATTCCTGAACTATTATTGCAAAACTATCATTTCTGAACTATTATTCCAAAATGTTCATTCCTAAAGTAGTTATCCTGAACTATTATTCTAACACTATCATTCCTGAATTATCATTCCTTAAATGTCATTCCTAAAATATTATTGCAAAACGATCATTTCTGAACTATTATTCCAAAACATATATTCATAAACTAGTTATCCTGAACAATTTTTCCTAAACTATTATTCCTGATCTGTTTTTTCCTGAACTATCATTCCTGGTTTATCATTCCTGAACTATTATTCTTGAACAATAATTCCTTTACTATTGTGTTTGATCTGTTATTCCTGAACTATCATTCCTGAATGATTTTTCCTGAACTATCACTCCTGAACTATGATTGCTGAACAATTATTTTTAGTCTATCAAACCTGATCTATCAAACCTGAACTATCAAACCTGAACTATCATTCCTGAACCGTCATTCTTGATCAATTATTCCAACACTGTCGTTCCTAAACTATTTTTCCT
This sequence comes from Oncorhynchus tshawytscha, assembly GCF_018296145.1. Lineage (NCBI taxonomy): Eukaryota > Metazoa > Chordata > Actinopteri > Salmoniformes > Salmonidae > Oncorhynchus > Oncorhynchus tshawytscha. The sequence continues at coordinate 32,207,193 of NC_056443.1, read as the reverse complement.
GAACTATCATTCCTGAACAATTGTTCCTGAACTATCAATCCTGAACTATTATTCTTGATCTGTTATTCCTGAACTATCATTCATGAATTGTTATTTCTGAGCTATTTTCCTGAACTATCAAACTGTTAGAGGACTGGACGGCTGGCTATGGATGGAAGCTGCTCTGCCATGTGATCTAGCTCCAACCCCAGCTCCCTTATTTGTCCCTTGGTGGCATGACTCAATGCTCCGTGGCAGTTTTGATAGACATTTCGCATTGAGCTCCTCTGTTCTCACTTTCAGTTTTACGGTGCCACTTTCCCCATCCTCTCTGCACCGGAATAACAAGCCATTTCAGAAATTCCTCTCAGGGATCCCTGCTGAAGCATCCATGCTCCGGAGCCCGGATTTCTCGCCTCTCACCGGCTAAAGCTGCTCCAGAGCCACGAAGGCACAGCTCAGTCGGCCAAGCCCGGCCGCTGTTTCTGTGGGATAAGTTGGCCAGAATGTAAAATGTAAAATAGTTGCTCGCCTGACGCTGACGCAGTGGCTGCCTCTGCTCCTCTCTTCGGATGGCTGGTTAAGCATTCTCCAACTCATAAAGGATGCTGCTGTGCTGGTAAAAAACAAAGACAGCCCTCTAATTTATGCCTGGGACTAGTCTTGCTAGCTGTTGATCTGCATTCGGGCCACAGAAAACCCCAACTGTTGTGTCTGATTCCAGGGCTAAGACTGAGCTCTGAGGCTATGTTGAGCAGGAGGATTCTGTCAAGCTGCAGAGAATGCCAGGAAGTGGGGGAAAGTATTGGATGGAAACATTTTATCTGAAGTAAGAGGAAACAGACTGCTAAATGTGAAAGGTGGTTAGTTTCTACTGCATCTTAGGCCTCCGGTGAGTCATGAACTGTGGTGATTTTATCATGTACATCTCAGTGGAGCAAATACATTGTTTTTTTGGGGGGGGGATGCATGCCAGCAAAGCAACAACACACAACACAATAAAACAAAACATTAATTGCACTAAAACAGTGACAAACGGGGACCACAAACTGTTAGGGCCTACATAAAGCTGCCCAACAACAAAGTCCCAACAGCAGTTTAAACACCTTACCACTGTTACCCTGGCTATCAGAGGAGCCTTGTCTGGCAGTTAAACAGTTCATTCAGCCTCATTTACTACCTTTAAAAAGAGCATAGCTGATTTGGCTGACTTGCGTAAACAAATGTGGTTTCTACTGACAAATGAGATGTACAAACTATAGCATAAGGGGACGACAAGCGGATAAGAGGCAATCCGTAATTTCAATTAAGACATTAATGAGCGAGCTAGGACGGACATAGTCAATATAACTATTTATATAGCACTTTTGAAATGCACAGCGACAGAATTCAGAACATGTATTCTCCCTGTACACTAAGTCAGAACCATAGGGTGAGGCACATGGGCTACTAACAGCTTACTACACAACATACACTTAGTATTACTTTCTTAGCTACAGTCTACATATCTCCCTGGCATATTACATCATTTATGCAGCAGCATACAATACATTTTTGGACTCACCTTGTTGTGCTGCACTCACTTGAACAGGAAGGTGGCGGGGCGGTCCTTCCTTTGTCATCAAAGTCTGTCATTCTCTGGATTTATGTGCTTTCAAGACACCTGGGAACTCTGAAAATACAAGGTTGAATCATGATGACATCAGTGATCTTTAGGTCATACGGTAGTTCTAGAAATTCAGAGTTGGATGACCTTTCAAAACGTATTGAACTCACTGAGGTCAGATTTCCCAGTTCTAAGTTAACAGTTGTTTTGAGCGATGCAGAAATCATGCCTGTTTGACAGCATGGCCAATGTTGAATGTTTATAATTTTAAGCTTGGAAAAGAGACCACTGAGAATTGGGAACACACACCCACTCCATTGTATAGCCACTGTATAGCAGGCTAGTGATTGCTTTGCAATGCTTGCAGTTAACCACTGATTCCATCCAAACCACTCATTGTTGAATTTGCGTTTTCCAACTTGTTGTGTAATGTTTATGTACAATTGCCGATGAGTTTTATCTATAACTTCTCTTCATTATTTCTCTTCATATGACAAGGATTAAAAAGGATTTGCCAGTAGATTGTCAACTTGATTTATGATGATGACTACTAGCTAAGACTTTGAAAGTATGATGTTGACATCATCAGTCCAATCACAGCCACCATAGATGTAACGTGATTTGACGTAGTTTTATCTGTGGCCAATGACCTTGAGCCTTCTTGGATGGGCACTTCTATTGTAACTCTATGGCAGCTCCCAAGGGGCTTGAATTTTTGGCAGTGACTTGAGTGACAGAACACTGAGTCAATCACAGCACATTTAGAGAACATTACCAACCCCTATGCTCCGTATTTTCCACTGGATGCCCCCCAACCACAGAAAGCACCGAGCTAGGCCGAAACACCTGCATTTTGGAGCTGCATTACTCAAGAAAGCAAACAATGCGTGACACGCATTAACACCAAACTAACATTCGAAATAGGCAACCACAGTGTTTTTTTCTGTTTGCAAAAAATGTGGGGGTCAAAACAGGTGCCCTGAAAGATGAGTCGCCACTGGTCATGAAAGCTATTCATTGTAGACTTTGCGTCCATGGTGAATCATCCAACCCCTGTTAAGTCATTGTGATGAATGCTCAAGTGAAGATTGTTAATTGAAGTTACCTGGGATCTGGCTCGCCTATACAGTACCTGCCCAGCGCAGCTCAGAAGGATCCCAGTGAGAGAATAAGAGCTGGAATTGGATTTGAAGCTCTGAGGCAGGGAAGCACGCAAGTAATAACAAGCTACACTCCCACACACACCAAGGAAGGTGATTTCCCCAAGTACACTACCCATGGCTAGATATGTTGAATTTATACATGGAGAGTATGTACATCCAACTCCAACCTACAGAAACCAGTGGGGGAAAGCCCAGGCGAGCACCTTGGCGAGCATTTCTCATTAACATCAATCAAAATCAAAACCAACTTTATTTATACAGAACACTTCTTAAAACAAAACTCATATGAAGGTGCTTCAATCAATCTGTTGTTACGTAATCTATTGCTTTTCATTAAGTACTTGTGTGCATTCCAGTCATTACAATGAGCCTGTCCTCCTCTAGCTCCTTACACCTGCCTCTTCTGGTATTTATTGAATGAAGTGACCCAATTGCCCTGGCCAGCAACAGCAAATGGGCGTAGTGATTGGCTACTGCCCCCTGGTGGTCCAATAGAAACTGGATGAGCGGCTCTGATGACCCAATGAGCCACTTTTTTGGGTTTCCAAGGTGACGACACCGCACCTTGCAGCCGATGTCTGATTTGATAAGCCAGGATGATGATATGCTGACACACAATGTACACTGTCATCAGCGGATAACCTGAAGCCTGCAAACCAGGAAAGACGGAGGAGTGTACGAAGTTGATATAAAATATCAACTACCTAGATATAAGTAGGATATATAATGAGCTAAAAGCACTGAGATATAGAGAATGTATACAAGAGAAAGAGAGAGAGAGAGAGAGAGAGAGACAAAGAGAGAGAGAAGACACAGAGAGAGAGAGACACAGTGAGACAGAGAGAGAGAGAGAGAGAGAGACAGAGAGAGAGAGAGAGAGAGAGAGAGAGAGACAGACACAGAGAGGAAGAGAGAGAGACAGAGAGAGAGAGAGAGACACAGTGAGACAGAGAGAGAGAGAGAGAGAGAGAGACAGAGAAAGACAGAGAGAGAGACAGAGAGAGAGAGAGGAAGAGAGCGAGACAGAGAGAGAGAGAGAGAGAGAGAGAGAGACAGAGAGAGAGAGAGAGAGAGAGAGAGAGAGAGAGAGAGAGAGAGAGAAAGAGAGGAGAGAGAGAGAGAGAGAGAGACAAAGAGAGAGAGAGAGAGAGAGAGAGAGAGAGAGAGAGACAAAGAGAGAGAGAGAGACAAAGAGAGAGAGAGAGAGAGACAAAGAGAGAGAGAGAGAGAGAGAGAGAAAGAGATACAAAGAGAGACAGAGAGACAGAGAGACAAAGAGAGATAAAGAGAGACAAAGGGAGAGACAAAGAGAGACAAAGAGAGACAGAGAGACAGAGAGAGACAAAGAGAGAGAGAGAGACAAAGAGAGAGAGAGACAAAGAGAGAGGGCAAGAGAGAGAGAAAGAGACAGAGAGAGAGAGAGACAAAGAGAGAGAGAGAGACAAAGAGAGAGAGAGACAAAGAGAGAGAGACAGAGAGAGAGAGAGAAACAATGAGACAGAGAGCCAAGACAGAGAGAGAGGTTTAACACAGAGAGGAGGAGAGCGAGACAGAGAGAGAGATTCTCCAGAGCAGAGAAGAAATGTACAGAGACAGAGAGATCTCTGCCAGGCATTTTAAAGAGAGAGAGTGATTCATACATGAATTAGCTGAGTTGAGAGAGAGAGAGAGAGAAACAATAGGGAGAGAGAGAGCACAGTGAGACAGAGAGAGGACAGACCCAGAGACCTGAGACAGAGAAAGACCTGAGAGAGACCCAGAGAGGAGACAGACCCAGAGACTGAGAGGTTAGAGACCCACAGAGAGACAGACCCAGAGATGAGAGAGAGACAGACCCATACTGACCTGACAGACCCACACTGAGAGAGACCCATAGACCTGGAGACAGACCCAGACTGACCTGGACAGACCCATACTGACCTGGAGACAGACACACTGAGAGGTTATAGAGACATACTGACCTGGTTACAGACCCATACTGAGGTTACAGAGAGGATAGACCCAGAGAGGACAGACAGATACAGAGAGGAAGAGAGAGAGACAGAGAGAGAGAGAGAGAGGAGAGAGAGAACCTGGAGAGAGAGAGAGGGGAAGATTGCATTGCTGCGATGTTGGATAAACAAATCATCTTATTCTCAGCTCAGCCAAGTCAATGGTTTAACACATTAAACGAGTGCTCCCTGCCCCCTTTATTCTCCATACTGCATTGTGAAGAAATGTACATCACATATCAGGCCTCCTCATCTCTGCCAGGCATTTTAAAGAGACTCCTTGCCCCTGGTGATTCATACATGTAATTAGCTGTAGTTGATCAGAGCCTCCGCAGAAACAATAGTTGGCCAACCAGCACATGCCTTGTGTTACACCCATACTGACCTGGTTACAGACCCATACTGACCTGGTTACAGACCCAAACTGACCTGGTTACAGACCCATACTGACCTGGTTACAGACCCATACTGACCTGGTTACAGACCCACACTGACCTGGTTACAGACCCATACTGACCTGGTTACAGACCCATACTGACCTGGTTACAGACCCACACTGATCTGGTTACAGACCCATACTGACCTGGTTACAGACCCATACTGACCTGGTTACAGACCCATACTGACCTGGTTACAGACCCATACTGACCTGGTTACAGACCCATACTGACCTGGTTACAGACCCATGGAGAGAAGGGCAAGAAAATATTAATTATTTGATTATTACTGATGAATGTGTCTGTCTTTTATGACCATGCTTTTTTTTTGGTCGCATTTTGTATTTATAGTTTGATGTGTGTATTTTCTGCAATTTCTGTAATTCAGGGCTCATCTGTAAAAGAGACCTCAGTCTCAGTATGACTACCTAAAAAAATACATTAAAAATATGGGTGTCACGCCCTGGTCTTAGTATTTTTGGTTTATATAATTATTTGGTCAGGCCAGGGTGTGACATGGGGTTATTTTGTGTTGTGTTGTGGTATTGGGGGTTTTAGTAGGTATTGGGATTGTGGCTGAGTAGGGGTGTCTAGCATAGTCTATGGCTGCCTGAGGTTCTCAATCAGAGTCAGGTGATTCTCGTTGTCTCTGATTGGGAACCATATTTAGGTAGCCTGGGTTTCACTGTGTGTTTGTGGGTGATTGTTCCTGTCTTAGTGTTTTGTATTTTCACCAGATAGGCTGTTTTGGTTTTCATTATTTCATTTTGTTAGTTTTGTAGTTTTGACCCACACTGATCTGGTTACAGACCCATACTGACCTGGTTACAGACCCATACTGACCTGGTTACAGACCCATACTGACCTGGTTACAGACCCATACTGACCTGGTTACAGACCCATACTGAACTGGTTACAGACCCATACTGACCTGGTTACAGACCCATACTGACCTGGTTACAGACCCATGGAGAGAAGGGCAAGAAAATAGCCACTGTATCTTAACATGGACGATGGTGTCAGTCATGGCTTGACCTTGCGGGCCACATTATATTTTGATTGATTTCCCCTCCAACGGTTACACTGGGAGGGGACAGAGAGAGCAGCGGGACAGGGAGAGCTCTATCCAGGCCACTGGAGCATCAGAAATGGCCCTAGGCTGGAACTAAGCCCTTGCCGGTGTCTCTGCTCTGGGTGACATTGATCCACCCGCCCCATGTCATCACAGACCCAAAATAAAGCATTGCTATAGCATGGGCAGTGACAGGGATAGACAGGGCAAAAATATATATATATTCTTACATTTGATATTTTGTTGAATGTGTTTAATTATTTGATTATTACTGATGAATGTGTCTGTCTTTTATGACCATGCTTTTTTTTTGGTCGCATTTTGTATTTATAGTTTGATGTGTGTCACGCCCTGGTCTAAGTATTTTGTATTTATAGTTTGATGTGTGTATTTTCTGCAATTTCTGTAATTCAGGGCTCATCTGTAAAAGAGACCTTAGTCTCAGTATGACTACCTAAAAAAATACATAAAAAATATGGGTGTCACGCCCTGGTCTTAGTATTTTTGGTTTATATAATTATTTGGTCAGGCCAGGGTGTGACATGGGGTTCTTTTGTGTTGTGTTGTGGTATTGGGGGTTTTAGTAGGTATTGGGATTGTGGCTGAGTAGGGGTGTCTAGCATAGTCTATGGCTGCCTGAGGTTCTCAATCAGAGTCAGGTGATTCTCGTTGTCTCTGATTGGGAACCATGTTTAGGTAGCCTGGGTTTCACTGTGTGTTTGTGGGTGATTGTTCCTGTCTTAGTGTTTTGTATTTTCACCAGATAGGGCTGTTTCGGTTTTCATTATTTCATTTTGTTAGTTTTGTAGTTTCTGCATGTATAGGTTTTCCTTCATTAAATTATATCATGAATCATCATCACGCTGCATTTTGGTCCGATCCTTGTTCTACCTCTTCGTCAGAGGAGGAGATAGAAGAGAGCCGTTACAGAATCACCCACCACACCCGGACCAAGTGGCGTGGTAACAGGCAACAGCAGCAGCAGGAGCAGCAGCAGCTGCAGTGGGAGAGGTTGCACCACCTGGAGAAATGGGAGGAGGAACTGGACGGTAAAGGACCCTGGGCTCAGCCTGGAGAATATCGCCGCCCCAAGGAAGAACTGGAGGCGGCGAAAGCGGAGAGGCGCTGGTATGAGGAGAAGCAACAGCGGCAGCAGGAGCAACAATATCGGGACTACACTACTTGGGAGGAAATAGACAGGTGGGCTGTCGACCCAGAGAAAGTGCCGGAGCCCGCCTGGGATTCGCTGGAGCAGTGCGAAGCAGGCTATAGGAGAATGGAGTTGAAGAGAAAAGCACGACGGCGCAGAGGGAAACCCGAAAGTCAGCCCCAAAAATGTATGGGGGGGCTCAGGGAGAGTGGCAGAGTCAGGAGTCAGACCTGAGCCAACTCTCCCTGTTTATCGTGTGGAACCAAGGAGGAGACCAGTACCAGAGCCGGTGTTAGAGGTGAGCGAAGCAGAGACTGTGGAGGAGTTAATGGGGAAATTCGAGGAGAGAGTAATGAGGGAGTTGCTAGTTTGGTGCTTTAGGTACGATATTAGTCCGACGGAGCGAGTCGGGATTTGATGGCACCTGGGTCAGCGCTCCATACTCGTCCTGAGGTGCGTGTTAGTCGGCTGGTGAAGAGTGTGCCAGCCTCACGCACTAGGCCTCCTGTGTACCTACCTAGCCTTGCACGTCCTGTGCCAGTCCTGCTCTCAGGCTCTCCAGTACACCTTCACGGTCTAGCCCATCCTGTGCCACCTCCACACTCCAGCCCTCCGGTAGCAGCTCCCCGCACCAGGCTTCCTGTGTGTGTTCTCGGTTCAGTACCACCAGTACCAGCCCCACGCATCAGGCCTACAGTGCGCCTCGCCTCTCCAGCGCTGCCGGAGCCTCTCTCCTCTCCTGCGCTGCCGGAGTCTCCCATCTGTTCAACGCTGCCAGAGCCTTTCTCCTCTACAGCGCTGCCGGAGCCTCCCGCCTGTTCAGCGCAGCCAGAGCCTTCCTCCTCTACTGCGCTGCCGGAGTCTCCCGCCTGTTTAGCGCTGCCAGAGCCTTCCGCCTCTACAGCGCTGCTTGACTCTCCTGCCTGTTCAGCACAGCCAGAGCTGCCAGCCTGCATGGCGCAGCCAGAGCTGCCAGTCTGCATAGCCAGAGCTGCCAGTCTGCATGGAGCAGCCAGAGCTGTCAGTCTGCATGGAGCAGCCAGAGATGTCAGTCTGCATGGCGCAGCCAGAGCTGTCAGTCTGCATGGAGCTGCCAGTCTGCATGGAGCAGCCGGAGCTGCCAGTCTGCATGGGGCAGCCGGAGCTGCCAGTCTGCATGGAGCAGCCGGGGTTGCCAGTCTGCATGGAGCAGCCGGAGCTTCCAGTCTGCATCGAGCAGCCAGAGCTGCCAGTCTGCATGGAGCAACCAGATCCACCAGTCAGCCAGGATCTGCCAGAGCCTACTACCTGCCTGAGTTTCCTCTCAGTACTGGGATTCCTCTCAGTACTGGGCTTCCTCTCAGTGCTGGGCTTCCTCTCAGTGCTGGGCTTCCTCTCAGTGCTGGGCTTCCTCTCAGTGCTGAGCTTCCCCTCAGTGCTGAGCTTCCCCTCAGTGCTGAGCTTCCCCTCTATGCTGAGCTTCCCCTCTATGCTGAGCTGCCCCTCAGTCCCGAGGTTCCCCTCAGTCCCGAGCTTCCCCTCAGTCCCGAGCTTCTACCTCAGTCCCAAGCTGCCCCTCAATCCAGTGGGGTCCTTGGTGAGGGTTATTAGGCCTAGGTCGGCGGCGAGGGTCGCCAATCAAAGGACGCGTTACAGGGAGACTAAGACTTGGTTGGAATGGGGTCCACGTCCCGAGCCAGAGCCGCCACCGTGGACAGACGCCCACCCGGAACCTCCCCTATGGGTTTTAGTGTGCGGCCGGGAGTCCGCACCTTGGGCAGGGGGTTCTGTCACGCCCTTGTCTTAGTATTTTGTGTTTTCTTTCTTTATTTGGTCAGGCCAGGGTGTGACATGGGTTTATTTTGTGGTGTGTTTGTGTATTGGGGTTTTTCGTAGGTTTTGGGATTGTGGCTTAGTGGGGTGTTCTAGCAAAGTCTATGTTTGCCTGAGGCGGTTCTCAATCAGAGGCAGGTGATTCTCGTTGTCTCTGATTGGGAACCATATTTAGGCAGCCATATTCTTTGAGTGTTTCGTGGGTGATTGTTCCTGTCTCAGTGTTTTGTTTTCACCAGATAGGCTGTATAGGTTTTCACGTTCTGTTTGTTGTTTTGTATTATCGTGTGTCATCTTCATTAAATATGTATCGAACTAACCACGCTGCATTTTGGTCCGACTCTCCTTCGACGGAAGAAAACCGTAACATAGGTAGAGGTAAAGTGACTATGAATAGATAATAAACAGAGAGTAGCAGCAGCTTTGGTACCGCTTGCCGTGCATTGGCATAGAGAACAATCTATGAGTTGGGTGGTTGGAGTGATACACAATTTTTAGGGCCTTCCCCTGACACCGCCAGGTATAGAGGTCCTGGATAACAGGAAGCTTGACCCCTGCGATGTACTAGGCCGTATGCACTACCCTCTGTAGCGCCTTGCGATCGGATGCTTAGCAGTTGCCATACTCTTAATGGTGCAGCTGTATAACCTTTTGAGGATCTGGGGTCCCATGCCATTTCAGTCTCCTGAGGGGGAATATTAGTTGTTGAGCCCTCTTTACAACTGACTTGGTATGTTTGGACCATGATAGTTTGTTGGTGATGTGGACACCAAGGAACTTGAAGCTCTCAACCTGTTCCACTACAGCCACATTAATGTGAATGTGGGCATGCTCAGCCCTCCTTTTCTTGTAGTCCATGATCAGCTACTTTGTCTTGCTCACAGTGAGGGAGAGGTTGTTGTCCTGGCACCACACTGCCAGGTCTCTGATCTCCTCACTACAGGCTGTCTCATTGTTGTCGGTGATCAGGCCTACCACCATTGCATAGTCGGCAAACTTTTAATTTAATTAATTTATTTTATTTCACCTTTATTTAACCAGGTAGGCTAGTTGAGAGTTCTCATTTGCAACTGCGACCTGGCCAAGATAAAGCGTAGCAATTCGACACATACAACAACACAGAGTTACACATGGAATAAACAAAACATACAGTCAATAATACAGTAGAACAAAAGAAAACAAAAAGTCTATATACAGTGAGTGCAAATGAGGTAAGTTCAGGAAATAAATAGGCCATGGTGGCGAAGTAATTACAATATAGCAATTAAACACTGGAATGGTAGATCGGCAGAAGATGAATGTGCAGGTAGAGATACTGGGGTGCAAAGAAGCAAAAAAATACATAAAATACCAGTATGGGGATGAGGTAGATAGATGGGCTGTTTACAGGCTAAGTACAGGTGCAGTGATCTGTAAACTGCTCTGACAGCTGGTGCTTAAAGCTAGTGAGGGAGATGTGAGTCTCCAGCTTCAGAGATTTTTGCAATTCGTTCCAGTCATTGGCAGCAGAGAACTGGAAGGAAAGACGACCAAAGGAGAAATTGGCTTTGGGGGTGACCAGGGAGATATACCCGCTGGAGCGCGTGCTACGAGTGGGTGCTGCTATGGTGACAAGTGAGCTGAGATAAGGTGGGGCTTTACCTAGCAGAGACTTGTAGATAACCTGTAGCCAGTGGGTTTGGCGACGAGTATGAAGCGAGGCCAACCAACGAGAGAGTACAGGTCGCAATGGTGGGTAGTGTATGGGGCTTTGGAGACAAAACGGATGGCACTGTCATAGACTGCATCCAGTTTGTTGATCAGAGTGTTGGAGGCTATTTTATAGATGACATCACCGAAGTCGAGGATCGGTAGGATGGTCAGTTTTACGAGGGTATGTTTGGCAGCATGAGTGAAGGATACTTTGTTGCGATATAGGAAGCCGATTCTAGATTTAATTTTGGATTGGAGTTGCAGGTTGCAGTACCTACAGCTTCCACAGGATGTATAGAGTCTTCTCATTTGATTCTGATTTGATTCTTGGTAGATCCGACCAAAGGGAACCGATTCCCTCCGACCACCAACTTGATGCATCGTCTCGGTGTTTTTCCGGACATTTTTTCCAGACGACCAGCTATCGAATTTACATCGCCTCCTGATGATTTTTATAGCTTATTAACGTGTAGTAATACCTAAAGTTGCATTAGAAAGGTATTTCGAAGTGTTTTGTGAAAGTTTATCATCGACTTTTTAACTTTAAAAAATGACGTTACGTTATGAAACGCTATTTTTTCCGTTTATCACACAGTTTTCATAGATCGATATCTAGGCTATATATGGACCGATTTAATCGAAAAAAGACCCAGTATTGATTATGGGACATCAAGGAGTGCCAAGAAAGAAGATGGTCAAAGGTAATGAATGTTTTATATTTTATTGTGCGGTTTGTGTAGCGCCGACTATGCTAATTCTTTTGTTTACATCCCCTACGGGTCTTTTGGGGTGTTACATGCTATCAGATAATAGCTTCTCATGCTTTCGCCGAAAAGCATTTTAAAAATCTGACTTGGTGCCTGGATTCACAACGAGTGTAGCTTTAATTCAATACCAAGCATGTGTATTTTAATGAACGTTTGCGTTTTAACTAATACTATTAGCGTTTAGCGTAGCGCATTTGCATTTCCAGAGCTCTAGTTGGGACGTCTGCGTCTCAAGTAGGATCAAGAGGTTAATGTGAGTCTGGAAGGAGAGTTTACAGTCTAACCAGACACCCAGGTATTTGTCAGAGCCGTCCAGAGTAGTGATGCTGGACGGGCGAGCAGGTGCGGGAAGCGATCGATTGAAAAGCATGCATTTAGTTTTACTTGTGTTTAAGAGCAGTTGGAGGCCACAGAAGGAGAGTTGTATGGCATTGAAGCTCGTCTGTAGGTTAGTTAACACAGTGTCCAAGTAAGGGCCAGAAGTATACAGAATGGTGTCGTCTCCGTAGAGGTGGGATCAGAGAATCACCAGCAGCAAGAGCAACATCATTGATGTATACAGAAAAGAGTGTCGGCCCGAGAATTTAATCCTGTGGCACACCCATAGAGACTGTCAGAGGTCCAGACAACAGGCCCTCCGATTTGACACACTGAACTCTTTCATAGAAGTAGTTGGTAAACCAGGCGAGGCAATCATTTGAGAAACCAAGGCTGTCGAGTATGCCAATAATAATGTTGTGATTGACAGAGTCGAAAGCCTTGGCCATGTCGATGGATACGGCTGCACAGTACTGTCTCTTATCGATGGTGGTTATGATGTCGTTTAGAACCTTGATCGTGGCTGAGGTGCACCCATGACCAGCTCTGAAACCAGATTGCATAGCGGAGAAGGTATGGTGGGATTCGAAATGGTCAGTAATCTGTTTGTTAACTTGGCATTCGAAGACCTTAGAAAGACAGGGTATGATGGATATAGGTCTGTAGTAGCAGTTTGGGTCTAGAGTGTCACCCCCTTTTGAAGCGGGGGATGACTGCGGCAGCTTTCCACTCTTTGGGAATCTCAGACGATACGAAAGAGAGGTTGAACAGGCTAGTAATAGGGGTTGCAACAATTTCGGCAGATAATTTTAGAAAGAGAGGGTACAGATTGTCTAGCCCGGCTGATTTTTAGGGGTCCAGATTTTGCAGCTCTTTCAGAACATTGGCTATCTGGATTTGGGTAAAGGAGAAATGGTGGGGGCTTTGGCGGGTTGCTGTCGAGGGTGCCGGGCAGTTGACCGGGGTAGGGGTAGCCATGAGGAAAGCATGGCCAGCCGTAGAGAAATGCTTATTGAAAATCTCAATTATAGTGGATTTATCGGTGGTGACAATGTTTCCTAGCCTCAGAGCAGTGGGCAGCTGGGAGGAGGTGCTTTTATTCTCCATGGACTTTACAGTGTCCCAGAACGTTTTTGAGTTAGTACTACAGGATGCAAATTTCTGTTTGAAAAAGCTTGCCTTAGCTTTTCTAACTGCCTGTGTATATTTGTTCCTAACTTCCCTGAAAAGTTGCATATCACGGGGACTATTCGATGCTAATGCAGAACGTCACAGGATGTTTTTGTGCTGGTCAAGGGCAGACAGGTCTGGCGTGAACCAAGGACTATATCTATTCCTAGTTCTACATTTTCTGAGAGGGGCATGCTTATTTAAGATGGTGAGGAAGGCACTTTTAAAGAATAGCCAGGCATCATCTACTGACGGGATGAGGTCAATGTCATTCCAGGATACCCAGGCCAGGTCGATTAGAAAGACCTGCTCGCTGAAGTGTTTTAGGGAGCGTTTGACAGTGATGAGGGGTGGTCGTTTGGTGTCAGACCCATTACGGATGCAGGCAATGAGGCAGTGAAGACTGAGATCTTGATTGAAAACAGCAGATGTGTATTTGGAGGGCGAATTAGTTAGGATGACATCTATAAGGGTGCCCGTGTTTACTGATTTGGGGTTGTACCTGGTAGGTTCATTGATAATTTGTGTGAGATTGAGGGCATGAAGCTTAGTTTGTAGGATGGCCGGGGTGTTAAGCATGTCCCAGTTTAGGTCACCTAGTAGCACGAGCTCAGAATATAGATGGGGGGCAATCAGTTCACATATAGTATCGAGGGCACAGCTGGGTGCAGAGGGAGGTCTATAGCAAGCGGCAACAGTGAGAGACTTGTTTCTGGAAAGGTGAATTTTTTGAAGTAGAAGCTCAAATTGTTTGGGTTCAGACTTAGAAAGTAATACAGAACTCTGCAGGCTATCTTTGCAGTAGATTGCAACACCGCCCCCTTTGGCAGTTCTATCTTGGCGGAAGACGTTATCGTTAGCAATGGAGATTTCAGGGTTTTTGGTGGTTTTCCTAAGCCAGGATTCAGACACGGCTAAGACATCTGGGTTGGCAGAGTGTGCTAAAGCAGTGAGTAAAACAAACTTAGGGAGTAGGCTTCTAATGTTAACATGCATGAAACCAAGGCTTTTATGTTTACAGAAGTCATGAATGAGAGCACCTGGGGGGTGGGAGTGGAGCTAAGCACTGCAGGACCTGGATTAACCTCCACATCACCAGAGGAACAGAGGAGAAGTAGAATAAAGGTACGGCTAAAGACTATACAAACTGGCCGTCTAGCACGTTCAGAACAGAGAGTAAAAGGAGCAGGTTTCTGGGCACGATAGAATAGATTCAAGGCATAGTGTACAGACAAAGGTAAGGTAGGATGTGAGTACATTGGAGGTAAACCTAGGCATTGAGTAATGATGAGAGAGATATAGTCTCTAGAGATGTTTAAACCAGGTGATGTCATCGCATATGTAGGAGGTGGAACAACATGGTTGGTTAAGGCATATTGAGCAGGGCTAGAGGCTCTACAGTGAAATAAGACAGTAATCACAAACCAGAACAGTAAAGGACAATGCATATTGATATTAGAGAGAGGCATGCATAGCCAAGTGAACATATGGGTCCAGTGAGTGGTTGGGCTGGCTGGGGACACGGCGATTCCGACAGTTAGCAGGCTAACAGGCTAGCAGTTAGTAGGCCGGAGCTAAACAAGCTAGCAGCTAGTAGACCAGGGCAAGCTAGCAGTTAGCAGGCTGGGTTAATGATGGTGTTGGAATCGTGCTTGGCCACGCAGTCGTGAGTGAACAGGGAGTACAGGAGGGGACTAAGCACGCACCCCTGAGGGGTGCCTGTGTTGAGGATCAGTGTGGAAGATCTGTTTTTGCCCTTCCTTACCACCTGGGGGTGGTGCGTCAGGAAGTCCAGGATCCAATTGCAGAGAGAGCTGTTTTGTCCCAGGGTCCTTAGCTTAGTGATGAGCTTTTAGGGCACTATGGTGTTGAATGCTGAGCTGTAGTCAATGAATAGCATTCTCACATAGGTGTTCCTTTTGTCCAGGTGTGAAAGGGCAACGTGGAGTGCAATAGAGATTGCATCATCTGTGATTCTGTTGGGGCGGTATGTGAATTGGAGTGGGTCTAAGGTTTTCGGGATGATAGTGTTGATATGAGCTGTCAAAGCATTTCAAAGTGCATTCAAAGCACTTCATGACTACATACGTGAGTTCTACGGATCGATAGTCATTTAGGCAGGTTACCTTGGCGTTCTTGGGCACAGGGACGGTGGTCTGCTTGAAACGTAGATTTTACTGACTCGGTCAGGGAGAGGTTGAAAATGTCAGTGAAGACACTTGCCAGTTGGTCAGCACTTGCTCTGAGTACAAGTCTGGCCCTGGTAATCTGTTTGGCCCTGCGGCCTTTTGAATATTGGCCTGTTTAAAGGTCTTACTCACATAGGCTACGGAGAGCGTGATCACACAGTCGTCCGGAACAGCTGGGGCGCTCATGCATGGTTCAGTGTTGCTAGCCTCGAAGCAAACATAGAATGTATTTAGCTGGTCTGTTAGGCTCGCAGCTGGGCTTCCCTATGTTATCCATAATAGTTTGCAAACCCTGCCACATCTGATGAGCGTCAGAGCCAACGTAGTAGGATTCGATCTTAGTCCTAAATTGATGCTTGATGGTTCGTCGGAGGGCACAACGGGAATAATTTTAAACGTGCAGATTAGTGTCCCGCTCCTTGTAAGCGACAGCTCTAGCCTTTAGCTCAGTGCGGATGTTGCCTGTAGTCCATGGCTTCTGTTTGGGATATGTACGTATGGTCACTGTGAGGATGACATCATCGATGCACTTATTGATGAAGCCATTGACTGATG
>NC_056443.1:32183792-32186292 GCF_018296145.1 Oncorhynchus tshawytscha | reverse complement strand
CCATTCATTCACTACCATTATGTCCAATTCATTCTTCAATTCATTCCTGGCTGACTGTCACGGCGTGGACATGAAAGTCCCAGTACAGAGAGGTGCCTCCGGGCTACACTCTTCATACAGTGGGACTTTCAAACACACTGACGGCTAGATTAACTCAGCCCAGTCCCCAGTGAAGGGGGCTGCTGCCCTACATAAGCATAATGAGCCTAAACGATGGTCATTCACACAGACAGACAATGGGCAAAGCGCTCTAGACACGCTGCTCGCCGGCCATGAGGATTAAGGGAAGTCATTATTTGATGGTGTTTGGCTAATTATGACTTTAGGTGAATGTGAAGTGGATTGTAAGCCCTCCAGGCACATATAAACAGTGGAATAAGGAGGATCCATGTACTTTAATTTAGGATGCAATCCTCTATATAACACCCATAGGAATCCAGCAAATATTGGAGATGCTATTGGGACCCATAAATAATTTATTTTACTCTAATTACTCGCACCATCCACAGTTCTTCTACCTCTTTTTCAGTGGGACTCATTTTTATACACGCCTTGAAATTACAATGATTATTACGCTGATTTGTGAAAACAGAAAGGCAAGCCCTTTGCTAATATACAGTATCACTGGGGGGAAACAGAATGTTGAAATATGCTTCTGATAAGGCCCATGGAAACTCAGCAGCAAGCGAAGCATTGCTTTATGGGTCCCTCAACTCTGTCACTCTCTGTTGCTGGTGGTTCTCCTTCACAACACTTTGGTCTGGACACAGCGCTAACCATCAAGTTTCACAACCGTAACATCTCCAGACACAATGTCGCTGACCAAAAAGAGAAAGAAAGAAAATAAAAAAGAAGAGAAAAGGAATAGAGGATGCTTTTCATACCTGTGGGCTCCAGGGGCTAAATGGAAACCCTACTCCTATTTGTGAGGTGTCATGGCTGAGAGAGAGGAGAGGAGGCACAGGTGTCAGACCTCACTGAGAAGAGGGAGGAGAGTGGTGTTAAACTCGTCTCCCTGGTGGACGATTATAATACACACACTGACAAACACACACACACACACACACACACACAGACCGTGTGTGTACAAAGGAATGTGGAAATGATGGGGGTCTATGTGAACCTAGGGGACAAGGCTGTGGTACTGACAGTATTTATACCTTAGCTCAGCGTTTCCCAAACTAGGGGTCGCGATCCCCATCTGATTAGAACATTCGCTTACAAGAGAAACTCTCAAATAAAATGGTATGCCCCTTACACTGACAGATAAGACTCTCGAGAACACATATGTGCCCACAAGAGGACAGGACCAGGCACTAAATCAGACTGGAGAGGGAAAGAACATCACTAATGATGCTTTACTTTTCCACACAGAAGATCATACAATATGATTTCCTTTTACTAGATGACCTTCCGAATTTCCCAATACTTTTTCGGATGCATTACAGTCACTTCAAACCATACTGTCCTCAGATTGAAATACTGTCAAAAGTAACTGTCAGGCTGATTTGTAATTTGCCCAAAACAACAACAAAAGGAAACATTGGCCTTTGATTCCGTAACTTTTTTTTCACATGGTGGGGGGGTCACACATTTTTTACAATATCATAATGGGGTCCCGGGCCCAAAAAAGTTGGGGTCCCCTGCCTTAGCTACTCTGTTGTAATGGTAGGAGAGGAGACTTTTTCAAACCACAGTTCACTAACTGATTTATTTCAATCTTTATCGACGCTATTGCTGCACAACAATGGACACATTTACCAAAATTCAATGTGTGGCTACTGTTGTCTGTTGTAAAATGGCTTTCTGAAAAAAGGCTTAAGGGCTAATTGAAGGCTGTTCATAAAATACAGTTTCTGTGGAGACACAGACAGAAATGTTTGTGTGAAATAAGATTGGGCAGTGTGTGAGAGAGAAACAGAGGGAGGAGAGGAAAGATGGTGTGTGGTGGTGGAGGGAGAGATGTCCTGAGAGAAAGAGAGATGAACTTAGATTAGGAGGAGGAAAAATGAGCACGGGCAAATGAGAGGAGCAGAGGAGGGATGGAGGAGAGCGACTGAGAAAGGAGAGCAGGAAGAGAGCAGGGTGAGAGAAAGTCAATGCAGTCAATGTATAAGGGATGATAAATATATGTGTCGTATGGTGACCAATAGGTTCTGTCTGTGCTCCTTTGCACCAGGCTACAGCCAGTGTAATTTGAGCGTGATAGGCCATCAAACAAGACCACTCAATCACCCTCGCCCACAGCAGTATCAGACATACACAAGCTAAACCCTGCCTACCATTATCTTGAGGGACAGATTGCAGCTCTACACCACCATGGTCCTCAAGCCAAGGGAATGAGGTTATTCATATAGGTGCTTTAGTTGATGACACATTTGTTGGAGTAGGCCTAGAAAATAGCTTTGGCCTCCTCTCAGTCCTTAACAGTTTTAGGAGGCAAGACGTATCATGTCCCCTTGAGAGAGACAATGCCTTGTCGCTGACACCTCCAGTTCCT